>NC_135388.1:24400535-24455535 GCF_051989625.1 Stigmatopora argus | reverse complement strand
AGGGTGGGGGCTAGCCAAGGGGGCTAGCCAAGAACAAAGGAAGCGGACCGAGCAGCGACCATTTTGAGAGCCATCGAGATGGGGCCTCCTGTCCAGATAACCTCCATTCGGCCGGGAGCTAAAAACTACCACGTGTTTTGCTGCTTCCTCTGTATAAAGATTATTGTCGAGGCCACCCAGCTTTGACATTAACGGTGATCCTACTTCGCGTTTATCGCGGCCATGTCTGGTCTACATTAACTGTGATATTCAAGGGATTACTGTATGAGCTTTTTGTCATATTGTCCACACCTGACATTTTTAATAAAAAACTGCAGTTTGAAAAAGAAATTATGAAAGATCAAATAATAATGTGTGTGTGTACATGTAAGTTAAGGTTTCATGATGATTTTGTTATTTTGATATGATTGCAGATAGCCAATGCCATGGTGAGCACATGGCAGGGCCCACCTGCTATGAAATCTCTCTTCACCAGAATGTTCTGCTGTAAAACCTGCCCCAATATTGTAAAGACGAACAACTTCCTTAACTTCCAGAGCTATTTCCTTCAAAAGGTAAGACATCTGTGTACCAAAATTATTCAGAAAAAAGACAAGCCATTTTCATAAAAAGACAACCCTTCAACTTCTTGTACCAGCATAATGACCATTAAATTCAGTTCAATCAGTATTCAAACACCCTGCTATACTGCAAGTTCTCCCACTTAAAAAATCACAGAGAGGTCTGAACTTTTCATCGTAGGTGCATGTCCACTGTGAGAGCGATAGTCTTAAAAGAAAATCTAGAAATCATAATGTACCGTATTTTCACGACTATAAGGCGCACATAAAAGTCTTAAATTTTCTCAAAAATAGACAGAGCGCCTTATATATGGACCAATACTAAAACTACGGCAAGCAGCCCCCGACTCTACTATTTTCCCGTAGAAAAAGTACTGCGCAGTGACTGCTGGGATATATAGTTCTTTTGTCAATACACCCAGGATGACGGCGAACACACTAATTTGGTGCTCACCGTCATTTCGGCTGTATTTACAAAAGAAATCCTGCCGCTAGATGTTGGTGTCAACAGAGCATTTAAAGCTAGACAGCGAACTATATATATATATATATATATATATATATATATATATATATATATATATATATATATATATAATATATATATATATATATATATAAAATATATATGGATTAATATCGAACCGCAATAGCGCTGGCAACTACGCCAAGCAGCCCCAGACTCTATTTCTGGTGCGCAGTGACTGCTGGGATATATAGTTCTTTTGTCAATACACCCAGTATGACTGCAACACACTAATTTGGTGCTCACCGTCATTTCGGCTGTATTTACAAAAGAAATTCTGCCGCTAGATGTTGGCGTCAACAGAGCATTACAAGCTAGACTGCGAACTATATATATATATCATTGGCGGTCCGTGCATTTTCTCGTAGCACCTTCAACGAATCAATCCAACCCTCAAAAACTATTTTATGGCTATAAAACCTCGACTGCAGCTACAGCTGCGACACATTAAAAATAATCAATAAATCAATTCACAAAAATGGGGTAAAATCCACTTCCTAGCAGCATTTAATGATTAAATACAAATACTGGAGCTTTTCAGACATTACAACCGGGCCAGGGAGGTGATTTCCCCGGGAAAAGACAGCGATGGATGTCAATGGTGAAATGGCAAAAAGTGCACAAACAAATTTAAATTAACTTGGATAAATATTTACACACAACGTTTAATGTAACTTCACACAAAACTGAATTCTAATTTTGTTTTTATCTTTTTTACCTTAGTTCTACGGGTTCACCCCACCCGGACGTTCAGCCGAAGTCTTCAAAACGAATGCATCAAGAGTTGTTTGTTTTTGCCTGCCTTTCAAAATATTTCGATAATGACGCACACAAATGTCATCACAATACGACAACGCGCGACCACTTGCCAGCTTGTCAGGGTGCCTCTTTTCTATAAAATCAAAAAACTCTTGCCACTTCGCAAGCATGTCTTTGATATTTTTTGTAGCCAGAGGCCCCGCCTCTTCCACCGCCTACTCGCTACTGAGTTCCGGCAACAAATGTTCACTCTCCTGGAGATCGATTAAATCCTGTGTCATGAGTTCTTCATGGTGCTCAGCAATTAGGTCATTCACATCTGCCTCGTTAACCTCCAGCCCCAAAGAATTTCCAAGCAACATGATATCATCCACGAGTTCATCATGTGCAACAGGGCCTGCCGTTTCAAAGTCTCTCTCAGCAGAAGCTGGCCACAATTTTTCCCATGCTGAATTAAGAGTTCGTTGTGTGATGCCCTGCCATGCATTGTTAATAATTTTCAAGCAATGGACAATATTAAAGTGCTCTTTCCAAAATTCACAAAGGGTTAGGTTTGTGTCATCTGTCACATCGAAGCATTTCTTGAATAAATACTTCTTGTTCAATTTCTTAAAATTTGAAATCACTTGTTGGTCCATAGGCTGGAGGAGTGGTGTGGTGTTGGGCGGTAGATAGAGCACCTTGATGAATTTATATTCATCCACAATTTCCTCTTCGAGACCAGAAGGATGACCAGGGACATTGTCGAGGACCAGGAGACATTTCATTGGCAGGCTTTTCGCCGAAAAATACGTTTTGACTGCCGGACCAAAGCACAGATTAACCCATTCTGTGAATAAATGACGCGTAATCCAAGCTTTAGAATTAGCGCGCCACGTAACTTGTAGGTTTTCTTTCTTGATGTTTTGTCTCTTGAAAGCAAGCGGGTTCTCCGCATTGTACACCAGTAGCGGCTTAATTTTACAGTCACCGCTGGCATTGGCACACAAAGCTAGAGTTAAGCGGTCCTTCATAGGTTTATGCCCCGGTAATGCCTTTTCCTCTGCCACGATGAATGTCCGCCTGGGCATCTTTTTCCAAAAAAGACCAGTTTCGTTGCAATTGAACACTTGCTGGGGGATGTAACTTTCCTGGGTGATAATCGATGCAAATGTCTTGATATATTTCACCGCAGCTTTCGAATTGGAACTTGACGCTTCCCTGTGTCTGATTACCGAGTGTATTCCAGATCTTTTTTTAAATTTGTAGAACCAGCCATGACTCGCTTTAAAGTGTTCTGAAGATGTTGAAGGCTCTCCTTTTGTTGTTATCAAATCCATGTATATTCCGTTGGCTTTTTCACATATGGTTGACTCGGTCACGCTATCTCCTGCTAACTGTTTTTCTTTTATCCACAATAAAAGAAGGCTCTCCATCTCGTCGTGAATGTCACTGCGCCGGTGGGAAATTATAGTTAGTCCTTTGGAAGGCCTCTTCTCCTTAATTGCGTCCTTCTGTTCGTATTGCCGAGCAAGCTCGGTGACACGTACACCACTCTCATACTTTTCAATTATTTCGCGCTTAATGTTGATTGTCAACAGTCGCCTTTTCTTTGCAAAACTCTGCCGTTCCATTGTTGTTTACTTTGTATGTAAATGTAGAGCAACGTGGGAAAAAAAAACGGGTGGGGAAATGCAAAGTCCGCCCAGTGCTCGAAGATTAATTTTATACACGAAAGAGATGCAAAAAAGACAGTGCCATGGCCACCTGCCTTGGTCGCATCTCGAAACTTTGATCGTATCTAGGGCGAATTATTCGATCAAATTTTTTATCGTACCACGAGCATGTCGTAGGTAGAGCTGATCGTAGGTCGAGGTACCGCTGTATTGTTGTTACGGAGTCACTCCTTGGTTTTCCTGGCTTTATGCTTTGGGTCATTGTCATGTTGGAAGATCTAGCCACGACCCATCTACAATGCTCTGATTGATACATGGCCCAGATCCTTCTCTTCTCTTAATACCGTGGTCCCATGTACAGAAAAACACCTCCAGGGCATTATGCTACCATGGTTCACCGTAGGGATGATAGTCATCATTCTTCTTCCTGTGAACACAGTTAGTGAAATTATGACCAAAAATTTCTAATTTCTTATCTGACCACAAAACTTTCTCCCATGACTCCTCTGTATCATCCAAATGGTCATTGTCAAATTTAAGACCTTGACATGTGCTGGTTTAAACAGGGGAACCTTTGGTGCCATATATGATTTCAAACCATGATGTCTTTGTGTATTGCCAACTGTCACCTTGGAAACAGTAGTCCCAGCTCTTTTCAGGTCATTGATCAGGTCCTCTTGTGTAGTTCTGGGCTGATTCCTCACCTTTCTCAGGATCGATACCCCACGATGTGATATCCTGCATGTAAATCCACTCAGGTTGAGATTGACCGTCATGTTTAGCTTTTTCCATTTTCTATTGAATGTTACAACAATAGACATTTTTTACCAAGTTGCTCTGCAATTTCTCTAAAGCCCTTTCCAGCCTTGTGGAGGTGTAAGTGAGAGAACTTGCAATATATCAGTGTTCAAATACTTATTGAATTGACTGTATAAATGATTATTTTGAAACTGCAATCAAATATACATTGTTGTATTGTACAAAAGAAAATACTTTTGTTGTCAAGTAAATCTCAATACAGTGGTACCTCTACATACGAGCAGCTCTACCTACGAGATGCTCAAGATACGAGGACAATTTCAAGCAAATAGTTAGCTCTAGATACGAGAAACATTTTGAGATGCGAGAAAGCCAGGTGGCCATGATATGAGAGGCTGTTTATGAGAGGCGGATAGCATAACATACGCTAGCCTAGTGTCATGCTAGCGCCCTATCGAACAAGGTGTCCAATGTATTGACAAAAAAAAAAATATACCCGCAAATTATAGATGTGAGAATACGGTAATTTAAAAAAAAGAACAAAGTTTCTTTAACCATACTCAAAAAACTAAAAACAAAAACATGAAGACTTGCTTTTTCAGAATTAACCAATAATCCGTCATTGTATCTCCTCGAATTTCTTCCTCTAAGTCTCCATCTCATTGTTCAGTGACTGCCTCTTTTTTTTAAATCACAGAGAGGCCATGCCAAGGAGTAGTCGCTTTAAATGTTATCTTCTGCTTCGAAAACGCAGCGTTTGTAGATGAGTTACGTTTTTGTTGCCTTGCAATATCAGTAAACCACATGCCACTTTCCGATTTTTTTATCATCTTCTCTTTTTCTTCCATGGATACCAAGGCCGAAGTCTTTATTCCATTCACACTAGTAATTTTTAGTTTTGTAGTTTTAGTTTTAGTTTAGTTTAGAAATTACAAGTCCGTAACTTACACTTATTTAGGTCTTGTGCCGATTAAACGTAGCTTATGGAGAAGCACCATCAATTTCGTCACACGCAGTTTCTGCGTGTGATGACAAGTAGGCTTTTTTGTGTTGTGGTAATGACGACATGGCCTATGTCCGATTATTATTATTATTATTATTTTAAATAAAGAACAAAGTTGCTTTAACCGCACTCTAAAAGCTAAAAAAAACAGACAGTTGTTTTTGGGAGACAGAGGGAGGCTAGCGAAGTGCAGGGAGATTGACAAGTAGGACACAACATTACCACAACAATTTCAAAATGAGATTACGGATACATAGTGTATTGACGTTTTGGGTAATTTCGTAACTTAAATCTTTTTTTTGTATATTCCAACAGTAATTTGCATATCACGTAACCTGAATATTTTGTATATAGAAGGATTCATAATTACAAGTACCACTTTATACATATGTTTAAAAGAAAATTCTAAAGTAGTTTCAATCGTCAGAAAATACCCAAGAGATATTAAAATGTTTTGACAAGAGAATGCTTTGGTTTTAATAAACATACACATTCTTGATATTACATTTAGTTAATTATGGAATATAGTCTGAGGGAAAAATGGTTTTGTAATTATTAGATCCATTCCTTAATTGTTATTAGAATAAGCTTAGAGTACTTGTCTTTTTTTAATTGTATTTAAATATGATTAATTGATTTATCAATTAGATTTTATGTAATATACATTTTTGGTAATACATGGTAATACATTAATTAATAGTGGACCGTATCGAATAGTGTTCTGAAAATCCATCTTTATTAATTCATTTTTTAAATTATGATCATATGTGTTTTATGATCGGGAGTCTTCGTGAATGAGACATCCTAGCTGTGTGTTAGGTTTATCCTTAGGTATTTCCAAATTCAGCTTTCAATAAAAAAGGCATCTGTAGTCACATCTCCATTTAATTCTTGCAAGAGAGAATACATCCACCCGCTCGTCAGGTCAAGATTATTCTAACAACTTGAAGTCCGTTTCGCTAATTTATTCATAAGACTTCAACCCCATGCCCCACAGAAGTCTAAACATTCGTAGAGTCTCACAACAATTGTGTACAGTTATCAAAACAATTGTAAGTCTTGCCGAATCTTCCCAAAACAGTCCTTGGTTCCCAAGAGCGCTTGTTGTGAGACCATCTTCCGAAGCCGTAAACAGTCCTTGGTTCCCAAGAGCACCTGTTGTGAGCCCTCCGAAACCGAAAACAATCCTTGGTTCCCAAGAGCACTTGTTGTGAGATCTCTCCATGCCCAAGGCCATTCCCTGTCCTCTTGATGTGAACCACAGTTCTTACTTTAGTAAGAGATGCCAATAACTCTAACATAAAAGCACAGCGATCAACACATATATATATTGTTTAATATTGTTACACATTTAGGATGAGCATTACTATTCCTAATAAGCAAATATATTGATTAATATAGTAAGCATGTATATAATAAGGCTTTATATTCCTAAATAAGCATTGCAAACACATTTATAATAATGATTACTACAACATTCCCCCTATATTGTAAATTTGCACATGATCTCCTTAATAAAACTTCCTTTCGGCTTTATTCCATTAATTCATTTTATGGCAAAAATAAAATGGGGAGGTTTCCGTTGGCTTTAGTTTTACCCGCTCACTGGCACGGCTGGTCTGAAAAGCAGAAAACAAAATCATTTTCGCCCAATTCATCCTCGGAATTACCATGCTCTTGAAATTCACTGCTCCCCTCAGTACGTTTGATCAGCAGAGGATATAATTCATGTAATTTAGACTTTGTAGGGGCAATCGCAGTGGTTATAAGTCGGCTTATCAAAGATCTTAAGCAGGGAATAACACAACACCCACATAATGTCAAAATTGTAGCAAAAAGGGCTACAGAAAATGCAACAGATTGGGCCAAATTCTTATACTTTTCAAAAGACTTATGCCACCAGCTTTCCCAGGCGGATTCTCCGACTCCAGAATGCTTCTTCATATTGCGGTTGAGGGTCTGCAGGCCATTAATGGCCTGGGTGAGGGACCCACCGGGTGACGTGTTGTTCGGTATGAAGGTGCAACATTGATCTCCAAACATTGCACACACGCCCCCTTGCTCCGCAAGCAGCATATCAACTGCTATGCGATCCTGGAACGCCATAAGACTGGTGGCTGCCAATTGTTCCTTTATCGCCACAAATCCCTGTTCAGTATAATTTCCAAGTTTTTGGACATTGTAATGCAGGTAATTTATCCGATTTTTGTTTGGAGTAATTAAAAGAAAAATAGACTCCCAACCTGCTGCGATCTGATTAGCCATCTTATACTCATCTGGTAGGCCCCGGGGGATGCCAATCGCATGTATGTAGGATCTCCCTCCGTCGCGAGGGGCCCGCCAACATACTGGATTTCTGCGCAGCCAATTGTATTTCCTCCACTGTAGATGGAAAAACAGATACTGGTAAGAGCAGTGAGACCAAAGCACATAGTCCCGCCGAATTTCGGCAGGAGTCGTATAATTTATTTCCACCACACCACCACCACAGGTCAGAACGTGGAATCAGGGGTGCAGTCGGTTTTAGGACGTGGGCACACCACGTCTCATTTATCGCCTCCAGCTTCAGACCATGCCCTGTAAGGTTTTAAGCAGGTAAAATGATTTAAAAGCGACATGTGTTGAAAAGTTAGGCATGTCCTTTGCTGCTCTTGTAACTGGGTAGACATTATTCCATTTCTCACAATTGGGGCTTACATTTTCATTTGTCATTATCTCCATTACACAATCAGGAGTAATTTGCGCGGGCACTACTCGTAAGAGAGGGCGGGGCCCCATACATGTTATGCAGGTTTGATTTATAGTAATAGCTGCATTTTCCATCACCAGCAACCAATTATTGCCCGTTTGGGAAATCCCTGTTGCGGAAATGAATTCTCTGGTCATCTCAGATTTTAATTTTACTATGGCGGATCCGGGTGTTTCCATCTCTGACGACTCTCTTACCATCTCCATAGACATGGTCATTGTTGTTGAGACACAATTGTAGAATTTTGTAAAAAGAGTCTTCTCCACCTGCCCATGGACTTAGGAAAAATGTCAGACAAGAATCCACAAGTTAATTTGTCAGTCTGAATAATGATTTGTAATGCCCCCACCGTATGGGTTAATTTTATCAAAGGCCTGATGGTTTTTTTCGCACGCGTGTGTCATCCAAGCTTGCCAATCTAGACCAGTTTCTGCAACAAGGTTTCCCCAATCTGTTTTAGGACTGTTATGTACCACACATATTCTCTATAAAATCCATATGTATCCTTTGAAATGGATATGTAACTTTTGTAGCTTGTCATAAGGGGGAATCGCCCGTGTTTTGGCCCTATATCTGCATATAGATTGAATATATAACCTCCCCCTTTTTTGAGGCATGAAATTTACCATGACTCAAAATGGCAGCCCTCCTAGATAAGTCTTTTGTTTTTGTTTAGTCCCCCAGGTTCCCAAAATTTCCCATTGCAGAATTCAAAAAATTTCATTTGGCGAAATTATTTTCTTTTTTGTTTCTGTCCTACTCTGCCACCGCCGTCCTTGAAAGGCTTATCAGCGATTTCAGAAATATTCCACCTTGATATTAGAATATTGATATATCTTGGTGGCTAGCCAATTAAAACACAAAAGACAGACACTCATCCACGCTCACACTCATAATCAAGGAATTTAGACTGCTCCCCCAATTATCCATAATTTTGGTTTGTTGGAGTAAAATTGGAGTACCCAGAGAAAACCTACGAATTCTTGAGGACACCAGGAATACTCCACACTCCGGAAGGTCTGGATCCACTCCGCATTAGTAGATCCTCGAACCGCAAGGTTGTTGCCTGAAGAAACTAGGTAATTAATGTATTAGATTCACGTGCCACATATCTAAAAATAGAAATTTGTTCAATTGCCACCGCCCCTTACCCCAGTCAGTCAGCATGTGGACTGCCATGTGAGTGGCTGTGATTAACTATCTATTTGCCAATAATGCAATAACGGAAAAGTTGTGACACATTGAAACACACACACCCCCCCTTTAAGTATTTTAACCGTTTGTAAAAAATGTATCTCCATGTTCTGCATTAAGTTACACCCCCTTTCAACGCTTTTGAATTTTGCCCTTTCTAGTCAACCCATCTACTTAAGGCATTTCTCAAAGGTTGATATTTTATAATTTGGAGATGTTATTTTCTAAACATAGACATTATTTCATCACTTGTTTCACACCACGAAAGGCTCCACCAGAATTTGTTGTAGATATTCCCCTTTATCTAAGCTTGTTATTGCCAATCGTTATTACCGTAACATTTAGGTGTATTAACCCCATAATTGCAATGCAGTAAGTTTTGGCTAAATTCTTTTCAATTTCAATTATCTTACCTACCCCAGCCAGGTTCAATTTACCTAATAATTTGGACGAATGCCACAACATTTCTCATGCCATTTCTGCATTGTTAATTTCATGTCTGATCTCTTTAACAACCAAATAACTCTTCATACCTAAGACATAATTTGTAAATCACCCCATACTATGTTTACTTAAGATAAGAGCTATTTCTTATAGCTCTCTGTTACCACAAGAAAAATCTACAATAATTAAATTAGAGAAATCAACCTTTTACTAGGCATTTCCTAATTACAATTTTCAATGCTTAATAAAGGACCCACAATTTGTCACCAAAATGCCATAATATTGTAAAAAACAAAATTCCATTCATTTTTCTTTAACCAGCCAATCTCCCATATTAAAGTATTTTGAACAATCCAACCATTCAAAAACAGTAATAATATCGTTTTATCCTCCAAAACTAGCTCTCTTCAATTAAGAGCCCTTTGAACTTCACAAACCAAAAAATAAAATAATAATAATAGCATTATTCCCAATTCCAAAGCTTTTACCAAATCATTTCTTTCCAAACAGATTTTCTATCACCTCGAAAGACATTTCTTATTAAATCCCAAAAATAAATGCGAAGGTCATTGCGGAAACCCTGCTGCTTTTATTATGAAGTGTTTAACGGAAGCGCGCTCTTAGCCGCTAACTGTGACCTTCACGAATGCTGCGAAGCAGCTTATCTTTTGTTTACAAATTCCAAAACGCTCTCTTTTTCTTTTTGTGCACAATGCTTCGCCTCCTGTGCACAATTATAATATTTTTTAGACTAAATTAATAAACTAAATTAATTACTCTCCCGATATTCAACTATATCACAATATTTTGCCAAGACCCCATAATCACAATATGCTGCAAGCATAACTATATCATAGCAAAAACCCATTTCTGCCCTCAAGTTTGCTTCAGCACCCCCAAGGCCAATTATTGTAATGTCTTCATGGAAGGGGTCCCCCAAAAATTTTAGTCGCTTGTGCGGTCCGCGCGCATACTATACTGAATGTCTAACACCGTCAAATCAGCCGCACCAAAACAGAGCGCTTCCCCCGCAGTCAAGTTTAGAGTATGACAAAAACGCAGTTTTGGCAACCCCGCTAAACATTTAATTGGCCGTTTTGTATTTCTGTTAACCAAAATATTCCCGCTAGCAGACGGGAACGAAACCAGGATAAGCCACAATAAGCCATTTCATTCCAGTACATTGACAGTACATTTAGTTACTATTAACAAAGTATGCCTAGCACTTGGAAATAACCATTTTAATTGCCGTTTTACAACTTTCAGCATCACACAAAAAATTCCAATTGAATTCATTCACAAAGAATGTGATCTCTGGTTTAATATTAGCTCAACATCCTCATGTTCAAAATCCTCATTCAAATCATTTTGAGCAGGCCTGTCTTGTTTTTAGAGACCTTTTTGTCCAGGCAATCACGCGATATATGCCCCAATTCTCCACAAACCCAGCACATAGCATTTTTGAAAACCCGATTTCATTTGTTTTTTTCCAACATCTTGGCTTACATTCCTATCCTCTCCCGTCAGCCGAGGTGGCCGCGCTATCTTTTATTTTTTTCAGCCGAGGTGGCCGCGCTATCTTTTATTTTTTTCACACAACGGACCCGTTTTATCACCCTTTCTGTGGAACAAGCCGCCTCGCTTGTATCTCCCTTCACATATTATATATAGATTACTTCTATGCTTAGTGCGTATTTTATCCTGCAGGTTTTAATATTTCATTGATATTTAAGCTGGCCAGCAAAACCATATTTGTTTATCCATAAATTTAGGTGTTTAACCCTTGTAGCGCTTTGATTTGCAACAAATTACATCTTTACACGGCAGACACTGTTTCGGATCGTCGTCGCTAGCCGCTTTGATATTCGAGCTGTCCATTTTGAAGGGAGCTCACGTGCACTCAGTTATCAGTTAGCAAATTTCTTTTCCGCGGAACGACACAGGTAACACACGCAACACGTAACACACGCAACACAAATGTATACCCTAGCGTGATATACTGTCAGAGCTATATTTGTACCTTCCGTACAGGACACCCCGAACTGCCCCAAATTCCTAATGAATAACCTAGCGTGAAATACTGTCAGAGCTATATTTGTACCTTTCCGGACCGCGGCACAGGACACCCCGAACTGCCCCTAGTTTTATAGACTCATGCTCTGTCTCTTTACCTGGCAGCGACTAGTATACCCAGGGTTTTACGCAGTCCCCCTGGACGCGAGTCTCATTTAAAAAATGGACCTCACGTGCAATGCCCCTTTGCGCATTTGGAACCCGTCAACAAACGCAGACATTCACGTGGACTTACCAGATATGTCACCAGATGTCTTTTTCAGAGGGTTAGTCGTCAACCGTCGAGAATCCAGGCGCCCATTCGAGTCATCCAGCCCGGAAAAGGGTATTGAAGCGCCGTGCACGGTCTTTCCAGATATCGAACGGAAGCGACCTGGATTCTGCTTCGGTATCTTGACCACAGGCTCGAAGGACCAAATGTTAGGTTTATCCTTAGGTATTTCCAAATTCAGCTTTCAATAAAAAAGGCATCTGCAGTCACATCTCCATTTAATTCTTGCAAGAGAGAATACATCCACCCGCTCGTCAGGTCAAGATTATTCTAACAACTTGAAGTCCGTTTCGCTAATTTATTCATAAGACTTCAACGCCTTGCCCCACAGAAGTCTAAACATTCGTAGAGTCTCACAACAATTGTGTACAGTTATCAAAACAATTGTAGGTCTTGCCGAATCTTCCCAAAACTGTCCTTGGTTCCCAAGAGCGCTTGTTGTGAGACCATCTTCCGAAGCCGTAAACAGTCCTTGGTTCCCAAGAGCACCTGTTGTGAGCCCTCCGAAACCGAAAACAATCCTTGGTTCCCAAGAGCACTTGTTGTGAGATCTCTCCATGCCCAAGGCCATTCCCTGTCCTCTTGATGTGAACCACAGTTCTTACTTTAGTAAGAGATGCCAATAACTCTAACATAAAAGCACAGCGATCAACACATATATATATATATATTGTTTAATATTGTTACACATTTAGGATGAGCATTACTATTCCTAATAAGCAAATATATTGATTAATATAGTAAGCATGTATATAATAAGGCTTTATGTTCCTAAATAAGCATTGCAAACACATTTATAATAATGATTACTCCAACACTGCATCCCCCAAAATTTTATTTTCCCAGGATTTTTAAGTTTATTTTCTCTTCCCCATTGAGGTTAGTTTAGTTCAGAAGATTTCATCTTTTCAATAGGTTTATTGTTCCCAATCAGTGAAATACCAGATCAAATGATCCTCATGTTTTATTTTGTTTGTCTGCTTTAAACCATGATGGCTCTTGTCGCTATTTTGCCTCATGCAAAACATATTTATTTTATTTCTTAATTTTATTCTGTATTTTAACTTTTTCAACTTGATTTAGCATCTTTTTAAAATCAGAAACACAATTAAAAGATATATTTTTTAACATTTTGGTTTCAAGTGGTTAACTTTTCTTACTGATATTTGTTTTATATTTTAATGTCAACTCTGCTTCTGTTTTGGACTTTTGTGATATATTTTTAGGAAGCTTTCTTGAAAACATGATGAGATTGTCTGATAGGCCTGTGATCATATTGAACATCTTTTGGATCGTCTCAAAGATCAGATTTATGCATGTTTCAGAAGAAGTAGTTAGTGTAGTCACTACACTGTAGTGGGACCTTTGCTTAGTTGTGTAAAGTTGAAGTAAACAGTGATTTAAACTGTCTCCGATTTGATTTGTCGAGCCAGTTGAAATATAAATCTCCAAACAAGCCAACTTCATTTTTTGTCACATTCCCTATGTAGAGACTAAAGCTTTGCATAGAAAGCATTAGAGCAGTGGTTCTTAACCTAGGTTCGATCGAACCCTAGGGCTTTGGTGAGTCGGTCTCGGGGGTTCGGTGAAGCCTCTGCCGCGGAGGTGAAGACAGATCTACGCATCATGTCTATACACGATAACATGCCCCGCTTGACCATCACTGGCTGCAGATGATCACATGACATTGCTTGGCCAATCAGTGCTGCGAGGAATTTATATATGTTGAATCTGAAAAAAAATCACATTTTATTTTACGCAAAAGTAGGGTTCGGTGAATGCGCATAGGAAACTGGTGGGGTTCGGTAGCTCCAACAATGTTAAGAACCACTGCATTAGTGGCCGATGGAGGTCTATACATGCAAATCAGTTATTGAAATTTGTGGAGATAGAGATATTTTAAGACTGATACATTCAAGGTTATGTATGTTAACCCATTCCATCTGTTTAAATTTAATAGAACATTACCCGCCACCACAATTTCCTACACGGTCCCTTCTAAAGATATTTTAGCCTGGTACCAGCAGTCCTGCCATCGGTGAATTTACATTTACCCAGTCCTTGGATAAGCATAAACAAATCAAGCAGTCGGTAGGCTGAGCTGTTGCATTTCCTGTTTTCCCTTCCTTAGCCTGTTAGCTCCCGCGATCGCTCATTCAAGACTACTTCTCATTTTGGGCCCAATGCTCTCCTGAGAACCTCGCTGAGGTAATGGAGTTTATCCATTGTCCCACGGTCAGGGTGTAAACCACAATGGTGCTCCTAAATTTGAGATTTGACCTCCCGGCGGACCCTCCTCTCCAGTACCCCGCAATAGACCTTTGCGGGAAGGCTGAGGTGTGTGATTCCCTGGTAAATGGAACAGACCCTCCGGTCCCCCTTTTAAAAACTTGGATCACCACCACGGCCTGTCAATCCAAAGGCACTGTCCCTGATGTCCATGCAATCTTCTAGAGGCGTGTCAACCAAGACTACCCAACAATATTCAGAGCCTTTGGAAACTCCGGGCGCATCTCCTCAACACCCGGGCCTTGCCACCAAGGAGCTTTTTAACCACCTCAGTGACTTCCACCCTAGAGATTGGAGAATCCCCCTCAGAGTTCCCAGGCTCTGCTTCCTCATAGAATGGCGTGCCAGTGGAGTTGAAGAGGTCCTCAAAGTTTTCGGCTCACTGATTCACAACATCCGGAGTCGAGTTCAGCATCGCCTCATCAACACTATATACTGTATTGATGGTGCACTGCTTTCCCCTCCTGAGACGTCGGATGCTGGACCAAAGTTTTCTTAAAGCCACCCAGAAGTCGTTCTCCGTGGCCTCACCGAACTCCTCCTATGCCTGGGTTTTTGTCTCAGAGCTGCGGGCCTCTATTTGCCTTCCGGTAAGCGTGAGCTGCCTGATCGATTGACAGCTCTGCTCGTCTGACAGTCCAAGATATGCGGCAGATGACACGACTACAAAGTCAATCATCGAACTGTGGCCTAGGATGTCCTATTGCCAAGTGCACATATGGCGACCCTAATGCTTGAACATGGCGTTTATTACTGACCATCCGAGCGCAGAAGTTCAACAATCAAACACCGCTGATTTTGTGATCAGCGGGGCTGTTTCTCTCAATCATTCCCTTCCAGGTCTCACTGTCATTGCCCATCTGAGCATTGAAGTACCCCAGCAGAACAAGGGAGTCCCAAGAAGCAGCACGCTCCACCACCCATTCCAAGGATTTGAAAATGGGTCGTTACGTTGAGCTGCTATTTGTTGCGTTAGCATAAACAACAGCCAGGTCCTGTCCCTCCACCCAAAGATGGAGGGATGCTACCCTCTGGTTACAGGGTGAACACTAATGTACAGGCACCAAGCCGGAGGCCAATGAGTTTGCCCACACCTGCTCCTCACCTGTCACAGTGAGCGACACTGGAGTTGATGCATGTGCAATCCCCTCGAGGGTAGTCGTACCCGAGCCTGAGCTGTTCGTAAAGGTGAGCCCAATTACATCGGGCCAGAACTTCTCAACCTATAGCTATAACCTCACACTAGTTCAGGCTCCCCCCCAACCAGAGAGATGACTTTTTACGTCCCAACAGCTAGTTTCTGCAGCTGGAGATCGGACCACCAATGACCCCCCTCCTTTGGGTGATACCCAACTGTCTTCATAACCGACCTTTATGGCCTTTCCAATAGAAGGTAAGCCCATGGGAAGGGGAACCCGCATAGCCTCTTCAAGCTTTGCCCTTCGGGCCCCTTGGTTCCAGGCCCGGCCACCTTGGTCCAGAGTGGCGACCCGGTAACTCGTGACCGGGCAAGGGAAAATGCCATTCAATTGTTACTCGTCATATCTTCTGAGTCATTTTTTGTCTGGTCACTACCAGGGGCACAAGGCCCCAGACAACTTAGCTCTTAGGATAATTGAAACACACAATCCCCATCACCACGATAAGGTGATGACTCATGAAGTAGCAGCCCCTAAATAACTTCCTAGGGCACTGGAAATCTAACTATTGAACACACACTTTGCCTTTATGCCCCCATCGTCTCGCCAGATATTTTTGTGTCAAAACTCAAAATCACAAAGTTTAGATGCGCAAGAGAGAGCTCGCAAAATAAATCTGTGTTGCAAGCAAAATGACAGACGGCACCAGCAAGAAAGCTTGGTATCAAAAGCAATTCTGGACAGTGAGAATTAAAGAGTGAATTGTAAACATAAACTGCAATCGGGTCAGGTGCCGTCTCAAAATAGCACTTTTCCCTGGGAAATCACCCTCCTGGGCCCAGTTCTAGTGTCTAAAAAGCTCCAGTATTTGTATTTAAGCTCCAGTATTTGTATTTAATCAATAAATGCTGTTTTCGGCTGGATTTTACCCAATTTTCATGCATTTTTTGCCCTTTCGCGTATGGTCGTATATCGTCGCATTTGGTCGCGCCGACGTTTATCGGTGTCTTTTCCCCGGTAAATCACCCCCAAGGCCCGGATGTAATGTCTGAAAAGCTCCAGTATTTGTATTTAATCAATAAGTGCTGATTTTACCCCATTTTAGTGCAATTTTGGCCCTTTCGCGTATGGTCAAATTTGGTCGTGCCGACGTTTATCGCTGTCTTTTCCCGGGGAAAATCACCCCCAAGGCCCGGTTCTAATGTCTGAAAAGCTCCAGTATTTGTATTTAATCATTGAAGTTTTCGGCTGGATTTTACCCCATTTTTGTGCATTGTTTGTTGGCTCGCCATGGACGTTCACCGCTGTCTTTTCCCGGAGAAATCACCCTCCGGCTCAGTTCTACTACACATGCCGGCCCAAGAGTCCCTTTTGCCGGGGAGGGAAGCTCATACTACCCGCCTGGACAACAAAATTAAATTAAATTGACCTGGCTCCTTTTAGCCGTCTGGTGGACAAACTTGGGTATTGCAACCGGGTCAGGTGCCGGCTCAAAAGTGCACTTTTCCCGGGGAAATCAGCCTCCTGGGCCCGGTTCTGATTAAATGCAATTTTCGGCTGAATTTTACCCCATTTGTTGCGATTTTTGCCGGTTCACCATTGACGTCCATCGCTGTCTTTTCCGGTACTCGGATGATTCGCCTAAAGATGTTTCGCCGACGGACGTTTGACAGACGGACAGGTCGCCGAATGGACGTTCCACCGAACGGTCATTCGGCCGAACAGTCATTCGGCCGAACCTCCGAACCTGTACACACACGATCCGGGGGCGGGGCGAGCGCGCGAATCCCGTTTCGGTGAAACCTCTGTTCGGCCGAATGACCGTTCGGTGGAACGTCCATTCGGCGACCTGTCCGTCTGTCAAACGTCCGTCGGCGAAACGTCTTTAG
Organism: Stigmatopora argus; assembly: GCF_051989625.1. NCBI lineage: Eukaryota > Metazoa > Chordata > Actinopteri > Syngnathiformes > Syngnathidae > Stigmatopora > Stigmatopora argus. The sequence goes on along the minus strand of NC_135388.1, from coordinate 24,438,225 downwards.
GCGAATCATCCGGCCACGGTCTTTTCCCGGGAAAATCAGCCCCATGGCCTGGTTGTAATGTCTAAAAATTTGTTTATAATCAATAAGTGCTGATTTTACCCCATTTTAATGCATTTTTTGCCCTTTCGCGTATCGACGTAAAGGGTCGGGCCGACGTTTATCGCTGTCTTTTCCCCGGGAAAATCACCCCCAAGGCACGGTTGTAATGTCTGAAAACCTCCTGTATTTAAATTTAATCAATAAGTGCTAAGTACCCCATTTTAGTGCAATTTTGGCCGTTGCGCGAAGGGTCGTCGTATATGGTCAAATTTGGTCGCGCCAAAAGGGCAAAAATGTAATGTCTGAAAAACTCCAGTACAGGGGCCGCCTTAACCTCATCCTCCTGCAATCGGGCAGGAGGATGAGGTTAAGGCGGCACCTGCTCGGAGGATGAGCATCACACTTGGGCAAAAAACGCAGATTTTGTTTTTTCACCGAGACCGACTCGTCCTCCTACTCCTGCCCGATCACCAGACACTATTCCCGGCCAAGCGCATCCTCAGAGCCCGGTGGCTCACCCCGAGCACCGGGACCGACTTGTCCTCATCCTCCTGCCCGATCACCAGACACCTTTCCAGGCCAAGCGCATCCTCAGAGTCCGGTGGCTCACCCCGAGCACCGGGACCGACTTGTCCTCATCCTCCTGCCCGATCACCAGACACTATTCCCGGCCACGCGCATCCTGCCAGCCCGGTGGCTCACCCCGAGCACCAGGACCGACTCGTCCTCCTACTCATTCCCGACTACCAGACACCTTTCCCGGCCAAGCGCATCCTGCCGACCCGGTGGCTCACCCCCAACACCGGGACCGACTCGTTCTCCTACTCCTGACCGATCACCAGACACTATTCCCGGCCAAGCACATCCTCAGAGCCCGGTGGCTCACCCCGAGCACCGGGACCGACTCGTCCTTCTACTCATGCCCGCCCGAGAGAAACCTTTCCTGGCCGAGCTCACACGCAGCTCCAGGGCCGACCCTCAGTTCTGGGGCCGACCCTACCAAGTCCCCCCAACCCAAAACCCTAACCCAAAACCCTAACCCAAAACCCTAACCCAAAACCCCAACCCAAAACCCCAACCCAAAACCCCAACCCAAAACCCCAACCCAAAACCCCAACCCAAAACCCCAACCCAAAACCCCAACCCAAAACCCTAACCCAAAACCATAACCAAAACCCTAACCCAAAACCATAACCCAAAACCCTAACCCCAAACCAAAACCAAAACCCTAACCCAAAACCCTAACCCAAAACCCTAACCCAAAACCCTAACCAAAACCCAAACCAAAACCCAAACCCAAACCCAAGCCCGGCCGCCGTGGAGCCCTGTCCGGCCACACTTTTAATCCCATCCCGCCGCCACGACCTCCAGAGCCCTGGTAGACCGAACTACTTTTCGGAGCCCTGGTAAACCCAACTAATTTTCGGAGCCCTGGCAGACCCAACTACTTTTCGGAGCCCTGGGAGACCCAACCGCTCTTCGGAGCCCTGGGAGACCCAACCGCTCTTCGGAGCCCTGGGAGACCCAACCGCTCTTCGGAGCCCTGGGAGACCCAACCGCTCTTCGGAGCCCTGGGAGACCCAAACGCTCTTCGGAGCCCTGGGAGACCGAGCGGCTCTTAGGAGAAATAGGCCGCCTCGGTATCCGCCGCCCCCCTGGGGGGAATGGTGTGTCTGTGTTCACCTCCGCCCAGATATCGTGGCCCAACCGGAGTTCCTCGGCGCTTCGGTATCGTCGCGGCTAGGCGGGATTCTGACTTAGAGGCGGTCAGTCATAATCCCATGGATGGTAGCCTCGCACTATTGGCTCTTCAGCCAAGCACACGCACCAAATGTCCGTACTTGCGGTTCCTCTCGTACTAGGCAAGAATACTGTGGCGACGACATATCATCAGTAGGGCAAAACTAACCTGTCTCACGATGGTCTAAACCCAGCTCCAGTTCCCTATTAGTGGGTGAACAATCCAACGCTTGGTGAATTCTGCTTCACAATGATAGGAAGAGCCGACATCAAAGGATCCAAAAGCGACGTCGCTATGAATGCTTGGCCCGCCACAAGCCAGTTATCCCTGTGGTAACTTTTCTGACACCTCCTGCTTGAAACCCAAAAAGCCAGAAGGATCGTGAGGCCCCGCTTTCACGGTCTGTACTCATACTGAAAATCAGTGGCGGGCCGTCAGGGCCTTCAAGGCCTTCTCTGCTGGCCTAAGAAATATCTGAATCATATTATATTTTGTCCATCAATACTTATTATTCCAAATGGTCTGTTAGCTTCCTTTCATTGCTTTTCCCCCTGGTTGCACTGCTTCCAGATGTGTGTATTCATATTGAAGCATTTAACCAATCACATTTCAGCCATTATTTGTTGCCAGATCAGATCTGCCTCAAAGCCTTCACAATCAGTTTGCGGGCTCTGCTGCATTAAACTGAACTGTTGCTTTTAACCAATCAGATTTCGAGTTGGCAACTCCACAATGATTTTTCATATGCGTTAGCATTTTGCTGGCTGGGACATGTCATTGCTTTCACAAACTATGATTGGCTAGTAGGCGGGCCAAAGCAGCACCCGAGGCAGCCGAGATCGCAAACTCCACCCACTATGGCCGACAGAAGCAGAAGCAAAAACAAATTGATTCTGTTTGCTCACAAAGCTAGTTTCCAGACGGACTTTTCTAAAAAAAAAAATGAACATAATTAAGAAAGGGCGGTCAACTCCGAAGCTAGCAAGCCTGTTACAGCCGGGAAAATGGTGTGTGGGGCACTTTCAGCGCGCTAACTTAGCTCCACAAGCAAATAGTATATTGTTGTGTTGATTTAATGCTATTTCCAAAACGGACTATGCCGGAAATATGACAGGACAGGCTCTACCTTCATCATTAGCTTCGATGGCGATTGGAAAGAAGGAAGAAAGAAAGGAGGATGGATTTTGTGTAAAAAGGATTTTTGGTGAGTAAAATTACAAATATGGCTATATTCCTAAATAATATTTCAATTGTGGGCCAAGTTCTGATATCTGAAAAGCTCCAGTGTTTGTATTTAAGCTCCAGTGTTTGTATTTAATTACTAAATGCTGCTAGGAAGTGGATTTTACCCCATTTTAGTGCAATTTTTGCCGTTTTGCCATTGGCGTCCATCGCTGTCTTTTCCCGGGAAAAATCACCCCCTGGCCTGGTTGTAATGTCTCAAAAGCTCCAGTATTTGTATTCAATCAATAAATGATGCTAGGAAGTGGATTTTACCTAATTTTAGTGCATTTTTTGTCATTTCACGTATGGACGTATCGACGTTCATCGCTGTCTTTTTACCGGGGAAATGATACTCCGGGCCCGGTTCTGATGTCTAAAAAGCTCCAGTATTTGTATTTAATCAATAAATGCTGTTTTCGGCTGGATTTTACCCCATTTTCGGGCAATGTTTGCCAGTACGCCATTGACGTTCATCGCTGTCCTTTCCCGGGAAAATCACCCCCTGGCCTGGTTTTAATGTCTGAAAAGCTCCAGTATTTGTATTTAATCATGAAATGCTGCTAGGAAGTGGATTTTACCCCATTTTTGTGCATTAATTTATTGATTATTTTTTATGTGTCACAGCTGTAGCTGCAGTAGAGGTTTTATAGCCATAAAATAGTTTTTGAGGGTTGGATTGATACATTGAAGGCGCTACCAGAAAATGCACCGGCCGCCACTGCTGAAAATCAAGATCAAGCGAGTTTTTGCCCTTCTGCTCCGCGGGAGGTTTCTGTCCACCCTGAGCCCGCCTTAGGACACCTGCGTTACAGTTTGACAGGTGTACCGCCCCAGTCAAACTCCCCACCTGCCACTCTCCCCGGAGCGGGTTGCATGCCCCGGCCTGACCGCCCGGGCTCCCCCGACGCCTCCCAGATCACCACCGTCGCCGCCGGTGCGGGTCAGTTGGAGACTGGGGACGCGGTGAGATTGGCGCCCGGGAAAAACGTTCGGGTCACGGGAGTATTCACGCTTGGCACCAGAACCTAGAGCCCACTTTCGATGGGCTCGCCTCCCGCCTCACCGGGTAAGTGGAAAAACAATAAGGGTAGTGGTATTTCACAGGCGGAACCCCCACCGGCAGGCCTTCGACGGTCCCCCGGAGGGTGACGCCTCCGGACCCAGACGTTGTAGGGGGACCCTTCCTCTTATTCTACACCTCTACACCTGTCTCTACACAGTGCCAGACGAGAGTCAAGCTCTGCATGGCTTTTCTTGTCTGCTGCCGTGCTTCCAGCGTACCACACTGTAATGCAGTATGCCAGGATGCTCTCCACAGTGCTTCTATAGAAGGTTACCAGAAGCTTAGTGTCCAAGTTGTTCCTCCTGAGTACCCTCAGGAAATTGAGTCGTTTCTGGGCCTTCTTCAGCACTGCCGTGGTGTTGGTAGACCACGAGAGCTTGTCCGTGACGTGGACCCCAGGAATTTGAAGGACTGGACCCTGTCTACGCATACTCTAATTATGAGGATTGAGGCCAGATCTGTGCTGCGTTTGCGAAAGTCCAGGATTATTTCTTTAGTTTTTGTGTTGTTTAGTGTGAGATTGGTCACCAAACACCACGAAGACAGTTTGTTGACCTCCTCTCTGTAGGCAGACTCATCCCCCCTGAGATTAGTCCGACCACAGTGGTGTCATCGGCAAATTTGATGATGGAGTTAGAGTGGTGGGTCGGTGTACAGTTGTATGTGGACGGGGAGTATAGAAGAGTACTAAGTACACAGCCTTGAGGGGTGCCAGTGCTCAGTGTAATGGAGGAAGAGAGGTGGCGACCAATGTTCCCTCTAATTTTTCGTTGGTCTGAGCAGAAAGTCAACCTCCCTGAGCGCACTGATTACCAGTGTGAGCGACATTATCGGTACTCGGATGATTCGCCTAAAGACGTTTCACGGGACGGACGTTTGACAGACGGGCAGGTCGCCGAATGAACGTTCGGCGGAACGTCCTTTCGGCGACCTGTCCATTTTTCATGTAAAACATGCTGTAAAACACGAAAAACATAAGTGGACAGAGCTACTGCCACTTGCTGCCGCTTAAACGGCGCCATCATGGGGAAAGGGGTTTAAAAAAAAAAAAAAAAAAAAAAAAAAAATACCTCCGATAGTTTTTTTTTTTTACTGCGCGCCATATGATTGCTGCTGCGCAGCGAGGACGAGAGTAGTGCGCAATTGCGCACGCGCGCAGCTTAGAGGGAACACTGGTGGCGACCAAGTCTAACAGTTTGTGGACGGTTGGTTAAGAAGTTCTAAACCCAGCAGCAGATGGAAGAGAATAGTCTAAGGTGGGAGAATGTCAGCCAGAATGTCTGGTATTATAGTGTTGAAGGCTGAGCTATAGTCAATGAAAAGCATCCTCACATAGTTCCCATGGTGCTCCAGGTGGCTCAGTCCTGTGCGTAGAGCTATGGCGATGGCATCCTCAGTGGACCTGTTTGCTCTATAAGCATACTGGTGAGGGTCAAACTGCTCTCTAAACATGTTTGATGTTAGAATAAACATGGTCTAGAGTTTTATCTCCTCTGGTGTGACACTTCACGTACTGGATAAATATGTGACCAATAAGATAGGGTGTATGGGCACGAACAAAATGAGAGAATACAGTTGTACCTCTACCTACGAAATTAATTGGTTTCAGAACTTTTTTCATAACTTGAATTATAGAGCAGTGTGAATTCTTTGCATGGTCCTCGAAAAACTTCCAACTAAACACCAAAAAATGAGAGAAAATGATAATTAAATTGTTTCTTAAGCCATTAAAATTAATAATAAACACGTAAAATCTATTCATGTTGAAATGCAGGTGCACAAGAAGACGCTAACACATCTAATGAACTCAAAATTAAGAATTCAAAACAACATTAAATTGAACTTGTATTCTTTTTCAGTAACGTTTTATGATTTCTTTGGCATTTAATTTTTCACCCATTTTATTTTGTGCTACTGCTTCTTACCTTCTTTGAGTTTAAGTTCTCCTCTGCAATGCTGGTTGACGGACGTTTTGAGAAAAATCGATTCATAGACGATTGCCTATGATAACTTTTAATAAATGTTTTAAAATGTAAACGACAAACGTCAAAGGGGGCGATCGCACGACTTGTGGACACATTTTCAGGATGTTTTCTCTACGAAGACGGAAAGTTTGTGAAATGTCTCCTCCCTTGATTTGTGCTTCCCCCTCAGCCACCTTTTCGTTGTATTCCTAATGTACTGCCGAGTGCCGCATTAACTCCAGCTCCTTCATCTCCTCCGTTGAAAATTTGTTTTGTTTCCCTCGACCAACTCATCAATGTCCTCCTCACTGACCGCCAGCCCCATTGACTTCCCCAGCATCACAATCGCACCCACCACAGGGTGAGGTTCAGATTGAGGCTCTACTTCAAGTGCCTCCAAAGCAATGGTTCTTAACCTGGGTTCGGTGAGTCAGTCTCAGGGGTTCGGTGGAGCCTCTGAATTAAGTTTAAGCACACAACAATGTTGAAACTGTGCTTTAAAAAATCCCGAAGGTTAAGGTTGGTATTTTTTGTGCTATCAAAACACATTTTGAAAAGATTCTGTGTGAAGTTTTTAAAAAAAGTCATATTACCTGGTCCATGGGCTGGAGCCCGTGTTTGCCGGACTTTTGGTCGCCGGATGTTTGGTCGCCGGACGTTTGGTCGCCCGGATGTTTGGTCGCCGGACGTTTGGTCACTGGTCGTTTGGTCGCCCGGGTGAATATAATTTTGAGAGGTGGTTTCAACAGTAGATATTTAGATATTAAACTCTCTCTCATGAATATAATTTTGCAAACGTCCGGCGGGCGACCAAACGTCCGGTGACCAGACGTCCAGTGACCAAACGTCCAAGTACCGCAGGAGCCGAGGTGTGGTGTTTGGAGGAAGGTACAGCACCTTCATAAAGGAGAGCAAGTGTAAATTACTCCTTCATGGGCTTGTGTCCGGGCATTTTGTTCTCCTCAGCTGTGATGAATGTGCGTCGGGGCATCTTCCAGAAGAGGCCAGTCTCGTCGCAATTAAAAACTTGCTGTGGAACATACTTATCTTTCACAAGTTGTTAGATTTTTTTTTTTATACATCTACCGGTTCATTGTCTGCACTTGATGCTTCACCATGCAGCACGATACTTGGTGTTTCAAAGATCCCTCACCCTCCATCACCAGGTCATTAAATATGCCCACTGCTTTTGAAGAAACGACAGACTCACTCAATGTATCTCCTGCAATTTCTTTTTTCTTTATCCATAGAAGTCAAATTCTCTCCATCTCGTCGTTCATGGGAAGGAGTTGTAGCTTTTAATGCTTCCTTCTGTTTCAGAATCACAGCGATTGTGGATGAGTTTTGACCGTCTTGCCTTGCAATTTCAATCAACCGCATGACACTTTCATAGTTTTTCAACACCTTTAGTTTTTCTGCTATGGATAGCAAGGCCTGTTTCTTTTTTTTCATTCACATTGGTAGGCATCATGATAGAAATAGTAAATAGTTGCTTTAAAAACACATGGAGCGTTGTTGTTGGGACACAGCCAATGGGAGCCAAGTAGAGTGTAGTGAGATTGTAAAGCGAGAAGTAATGCATCCACAACAATATCAAAATAAAATAACAGATATGGGAAATGTATTGACGTTTGGGGGCATTTCGTAACATGGATTGTCTTTCCGTATCTTGCGACTCTCATTAACATATCAAAATCTTTCGTAACCTGAAAACTTTATACCTAGAGGCATTAAGTAGGGGTAAAACTGTCTGTGTGTTTGGTTTTTCTTGTTTAATTTATTCACAATAATACATCCGGTTTCCTCCCACATCCCCGAAACATGCATGGTAGACTAATTGAACACTAATATTTCCCCTAGGTATGAGTGTGACCATGAAAGGCTGTCTGTCTCCTTGTGCTCTGTGATTGGCTGGCCACCAATTCATGGTGTCCTTCGTTTGGTGCCCATAGTTGGCTGGGGGAGGCTCCCACACCCCACATGACCCCTGTGAGGATAAGCGGTATGGAAAATAACAGATGAAAGAACAATAATACAAATATACAAACATAGGGCACTACGATGGTGGTTCTTCCCCTGACTTCGGGGCGGGCAATGTGTGTTCAATTCCTACTTGGAGATGGCATGATTCTAAGTTCGAATGATTGTCTGTCTTTATGTTCGCCCCATGGCTGACTGGTGACCAGTTTAGGGTGCAGTCCGCCTTTCATATTGTTAGGTTTGGGTTGGTATTACATTTCATTGTTTTCTTCGTGTGTTCTTATGGTCGCTTTCCTATTCTTGTTTGTCCCTGTTGACTTGCCGTTCCGTTTGCGCAGCTACGCATCATTGATAATTAGTTCCTGTTTTGTCTATTTAAACCCCACAAATTCTTTTGCCAGTTCGGATAGTCTGCTTTGTTTGTACCATGCCATGCTCCCTGTTCCATGGTCCTCTTTTCCCTCCATGTCTTCCCGTAAGGTTTGATTCTGTGATTTGATTTCTAAGTCGTTGCTATTTTCTAAAGATCCTACCTAAGTTATTAAAGTTTTCGTTTGAGCTCCACTTCCCTCGTCCTGGCCTGCTTCCCTGCGATCCATGTTTCCTCGCCATGACGACGTCGAAAGCCGTGACACATATGAAGTCAGTTGGAATTTTCTTGCACCCCACAACCCTGACAAGGATAAGCTGTGTTGAAAATTAATGAAATAATACAACTATGAACAGTATATAATTTCAGGAGAGCTAACATAAGAAATAATCACTATACAAATAAAGATAAAGACAAATACTTACAATTTAAAATAATTTTCCGTGGACTTACGTTTTGTCATTGAAAATCAATAAAAAAAATAGCTGTTTTCTTTTTTTGTCTTTGGCGTTTCTATTTTGCTTTTTATTGTCTATGTCTGTCAAAATGGCCTTTTGCCATTGCTCTGACCATAAGGGATACTCTATCCATCAAATGGCATTGGGAAGGGCTTTCTAACCAGTAATAGTAGGCAATCACTGATTGGAATTTCTTGCGATTGGTGACAGCATAATTGGTTTCCCCAAAGTACAACTGTGAAATAGATTTTGCCATTGATGATGCCCCACAGACGGGACCAACATGGAGATAAAAACAACCGTCACCAAATTCCAAGGACTGAAGGGGTGTGAATAGGATCAGAACCTGAGCAACGTTGAATCGTTGGACTTCTGCAGTCGTCCTGGATTGGCAATAATGAACACCATGTTCAAGCATAAGGGTGTCAACTGTGCACTGGGCAATAGGACACCGTAGGACGCAGTGGTATGTAGTGCACCACCAACACAGTGTATAGTGGGTATGGGGCACTGCTGACCTCGACTCAAGACATAGGGAGTCTAAATGCACATATTTTTTGCATGCACGAGTACGTTTTGCTTTGTTTAACAGGCAAAAAAACAATGTATGTTCTTTATGACTAAATCCCCCCTACTTTTATGTTGTACCTCAGTAAGTGTCTACAAAGCATACAGGTCAATGTTTTGACCTTAACAAAAATAGGTAAGAAATGCCATTAATGTTTGAATCAGCCCCCTTGTGGCAGAGGCAAAAATGTCAGGATTTTATTTCATATTATTATACATTTGCTTGCAACAAAGAATATGCTTTGCTTAACCATTAAATTTGCTTTGCTCATCATTATTAGTTTCATACTTGCTTACAACAAAGTTAATGATTTGCTCCTGGTAACCTTAGTCTAAATAAAGAGGAGCCAGAGTGGACTAGACGCCTAAAGTTTGCCTTTTGCTATTAAACTTTACTCCTGGAAGTCTAAACAAAGAGGATCCAGAACGCCTTACAGTGCTGTGGATCTGATCTGGGAACTGCACCGGCGTCCACCAAAGACTCCACAAGACTTCCAGACCTTCATCTGTTTTGACTTTTGACTATTGACGTCCACAACAGCGTTCACTTTGTTGTGGTTCCTAAAAGTCTTACCACTACTTTTTTAGTTGTCAAACTGTCAGCTTGGGGGCCAATGTCTGGTGTACATGATTTTTCATAGGCCTCAGAGCCTTCATTTTTGTGGTCTGAGAGCTGAAGAGCATTTCTGTTGGTCATCCCCTGCATTCTCCATTTAAACTATGAAAAGTGATTATCTTGTTCCAGTGTATTTTTACGATCTTGGATATCATTGTTGTCATTAAAAGAGCATTCCATTCTGGTAGACTGATTTTCCTGAAGACTCTTAATGAACGTTTTTTTACATAAGAGGTTATGGTGGTTGCTGTTTCTATTTTTTCCATTATGTCATCTGTGTGGTCTTCCATTAACCTTCCCATGGTTTCGTCCAACATAGACTTGCTACCTTTCTTTACTTGCGCATTATCAACATGCATAACTTTGTCTTGAGGCGTTATCCTATCTCCTACAAAACTCTTTTTTCCTTCAGCACTGTGAATTTTGTCATCATTTCTGTCCTGTAAACATATGTACTCTTCAAAATTACTCTTTTTCAATTTGATAATCTTGCTTTAGCCCATCTTTTTCTATCTTTACTGGCAAGTTTGACTTTCGAGATTTTTTGGAGGGTATGGGGTTAGCATTGCATATGTCAGGAACAGCATTAAGTTTTACAGATGTTGAAGATGTTATACGAGGGAAAGAGGGTAGTGTCCATGAGGTACTAACAAGCTCTGCTGGTGTAACAGGTCTGCGGTAAAAAGGCAGGACTGGCTGTACTGTCTTTAAATTAGGAAAGAGAAGTCCACTCTGGCTCATACCTAGGAAAGAGCAGGTAACTGACTTCTGGCTTTCTGCAGAGCAAATTGGAATAGATGTAACAAAGCCAGACATTTTGTCTACGGGACACTCATAGTTATACATGCGATCCCGTATGTCTTTGTCTCGATTGTTGCGATTCATGGGCATGTGGAGTCGAGGGTTCAGATTTGCACTGTGACGGTTGCGACTCCGCAATGAGCTAAATACCATGTTGCATCCTTCAATTGTACACTTATGCTTTATCTTTAAGTGAACTGCATTATAGTGGATTTTTAGTGTGCCTTTGTCATAGAATGTCTTCCCACAGGCATTGCAAAATACACGACCTTTCCTTAGAAATCGGCCACTCCCACTTCCAAGCAAAATCCTTACTCCACTCCTATTTTGCATGTTATCAACAGTTAAAAATTGAGTCAAGTCAGAGGTCATAGGGACATCAAAATAGTTATCAGTTGTTGAAAAATCTTCTGTTCTGCTGTTTGCTGAGCAGGGGGGATTCTGAGTTGCAAGGTTATTTGGCTCTTGATCATCTTGCCTTTGAATCGGATTATCTTCTGACCTGAGGCAAGACGCTTTGTGAATTTGGTGATGCTGTTGAAATAAACGGTCAGGGGAGCCAAGAAATGGGGCTCGAATAGAACTCAGCATTTGGAAAGGCATTATGAAGGCCGTGCTATTGATGAAGTTCTCAAAGTGGGCATCACCATTCCGCTTCTCTGTTTTGATTGTAGACACAGCAGTATGTTGTTGGGGGTTGTCCTCAATGAAATTACGAAAATCTGAGATGGTGCGTTTGCTAGAAACTAATACTGCTTGCCCCTCTTTGTCTTGTAGAGTCATGAGCTCAACTATGGATTTTGTCTCGCCAAAGCGTAGGAACTGCTGCAGAATTGCAATCTCTTCCTCAGATGTCGTGATGGCCCAACGATCCATTACCTTCCCCGCTACATCCTAGCAACAAACAGAGGATATGTGACAGCAAACTGTTAAAAAATGTAATTCGTCATGATATAAAACAAGTAATTTCAGAAAAATGTCGATCTTTTCAACATTAGTGCTGTCTCGGGTGTCACTTATTCACATTTATTCTTGAAGACACATTCTACCCTGGGCAACCCGGTGGAGCGAGTGGTTAGCGCGTCGGCTTCACACCTCTGGGGTCCTGGGTTTAAATCCAGGTCACGTCCATCTGTGTGGAGTTTGCATGTTCTCCCCTGGCCTGCGTGGGTTTCCTCCGGGTACTCCGGTTTCCTCCCACATTCCAAAAAAAACATGCCTGGTAGTCTGATTGGACATTCTGAATTGCCCCTAGGTATGGGTGTATGTGCATGGTGTAAGATAAAATGACAGTCACTTGGCAATTGCTTGTTCATATTGTATCAGTTTTTGTAAGTATAGAAAACATCATTGTCATAAGAAACTTGCCCAGAGTTTGGTCGTTGTCATGGAGACTTGAAACTGATTAACCGAACTTTGCCCAAAGTTTGGTCGTTGCCATGGAGACTTGTCACTGATTAATCAGACTTTGCCCAAAGTTTGGTCGTTGTCATGGAGACCTGCCACTGATTAATCAGACTTTGCCCAGAGTTTGGTCGTTGTCATAGAAACCATACTATGCCCTGTTTTCCTATATAAAGACTGACCCACTGTTCATTCAGAGAGACAACAGACAAGGACAACAGACTGTGAGCGTGTTCGCAGCTGTTTGAGCTCTCCCCCTCCATCCTGCAGTCCGGTAATAAACCTATTTCCTTTAAATTGATCTCACTCTTTCTTAACCTGTTCCTGAAGTTGTATTTTCAGATCTATCATACTTTGGTGCCAGAAACCCGGGACCCAACAGCCAACAATTGCCGGAGCGACGACGGAGCACGACGACAGCATCCTCCATTGAAAGGGTCAAACCGACGGACGTTCCCTCGCCGCTCCGGTGATCTGGTGACAGGTCCCCCGAACTAGGGCAGGTTCGGAACGAGAAAGATTGTGAGTTCACCCTTTGATTTCTGTCTCCGTGAAGTGTGATAATTTGAATGAGTATTATCACTGCGGTAGTATTAACAGTTTGTGGTCTGGGACCAACTTACGTAGAACATAATAGTTTGTGGTCTGGGACCAACGTACGTAGAACAAAAAAGTTTGTGGTCTGGGACCAACGTATGTAGAACATTATAGTTTTGTGGTCTGGGACCAACGTAGGTATAACAACAATAGAGTCCGGGACTCCGCTAAGAATAAGTCAGGGAATTATAGTCTTGGTGTGTTAATAGAGTCAGGGACTCTGCTAAGACAAAGTCAGGGACTTGTGGTCTTGGTGTGATCAGAAATATTGGGTGAATCACGAAGTATTGAGATCAATTTTGGTAAATTTAGAATAGAATTGTTGTTTAAACTATTAAGTAAGTGATTAATATGGGTCGGAAAGCGACAAGGGAGATGGGTTTGTTGCCAGACTGCAGAATGGAGATCGGAGGGTTACCGGATGTGGGGTATGTGCGGATGCATAGTGTGGGGGGTTGCCTGTGTCTGCCGCGAAGGGTGGAGAGGAATGTTTTCTGTCCCAGTTTGAAGGATGTGGAAGGTTTGATGAACGTAAAAAGGGAATTGTTGAAGAAAAGATTTTTGGTAAGTGAATAGAAAAGATTTTTGTAAGTGAATAGAAAATATTTTGGTAAGCACGAAGAAAAGAGTAGTGGATAGAAAAGAAAGTTTGGGAAAAGCAGCTGAAGGTGTGACAGAGAGATATTGTGACAGAGAGAGAGAGATAGAGGCAGAGATAGAGAGAGAGAGAGAGAGCGAGAGAGGAAGAGATAGAGAGAGAGAGAGAGAGAGAGAGAGAGAGAGAGAGAGAGAGAGAGAGAGAGAGAGAGAGAGAGAGAGAGAGAGAAGAGAGTGACAGAGAGAGATTGGGGAAAAAATCTTTAAGGAAATGCATTGAATTTGGGTTAGCAGAGGAAGACTGTGCTTCTCAACAGGAAACGGACCAACGGTGGTGCCAGGTGGTGCCTTAAAGTGGAAACGTCCATACCAAGTGTTCCTGACCAACCAGCAGACATAAAAATAGCCGAGAGGGGGATGTGGATCCACCTTTTGCACTGTAAGAAGGTTCTCTCAGTTGAAACGTTTGAGGAGACAGGTGAGATAAACTTTCTGACGCAATAAAACAAAACAGCAACCACTCCAATATTGATTGGAAAGATTATTGCTCAGCGAGCAATGCCATAAACCTTAGGGAACTCTTTTATACAGACGCTCCCCTACTTACGAACATTCAACTTACGAACAACGGTACATACGAACATGTCTGCAAATTGCGTTTAAGTCCAAAAATGTTCGCAAGTCCAATTTTGTATTTCGCGCCTTTTTCGGAGTAGTACTTCTTTCCGCCGCTAATACCGACGCCTGGCGCTGTGAGAGCTCAGCTCACCCAGCATCTACCTTCTTCTTCGGTGCAATGCGGAAGTGCGTGAATGTATCTCCAGTGTGCAAAGAACCTTTTTCATTTGTATCATTAAATATCTCATGCATCCAATATTGAATATGGTTGGTAAAAAGCTAAAGGCTTCTATTGAGGGAGTTGCAAGGAAGAGGCAAGCCATTTCATTTGAAACGAGTGGCAATAATAACGAAGCTTGATGCGCGTGAGAGTGGTGAGCGTTGCACATTCAGTACCATTTATAAACAGAAAGATCGAGCAGCAGGACCCAAATATTGAACGTTGCACAAAGTTTGCAAATCAATTGAATGATGCCATACAGTGCTACCGCATCATTTATGATGAAAAAAAGAAGAAAACTGTGCAATCGTCATTAGGTCGCTTCTTTTGGCCAGTTTCTAATACATAAATCTCTCTCTCTCTCTCTACAGTACTGTACATATTCTTTCCATTTTATTAAATGTTTTTTTTTCAGTACAAACCAATGCGTGTTACTTATACAAGCCTTAAACATACAAATGCACTTATATAAACCTTCAATATACTTATATCGGCCTTAAACATAAATTATAATACAAAATATAGCACTGAATCAACTTACAAACAAATTCAACTTATGAAAAATCGCTCGGAACCAATTGCGTTCGTAAGTAGGGGAGCGTCTGTATAGGTTATTGTCTCCATATGCAAAAAAGGTGAAAGCGTTTCAATTGAGACTAAATCTTCTTACAAAGGGTTAAAATAAACGACCAGAAAAAGAGAAACTACAATGGGAAACGGAAGGAGCCACTCAACGCGAGAGCGGCCTCTATGCAAACAAGCCATCCGTCCCACAATCATTGTTTGAAGTAATTGCCAAATTGAGCCATGGGCGGAGCCATGTCTCAACAGGGGGATGATCAGCATAGTACAACAAACAATGCATGTTCCCAGAGGTCTTCAAACCTACTTTAAAAATAATAATTGCAGAAACTGTCTCACTTGCAACTCTCAAGGCAATGAACGACCCAAGCGCGGAACAAGGCAAACAAGGACATATCCCTTCGAAGTTCTGAACATGGATTTCATCAAGCTGAACCAAAGTGGCATATACAGGTACTGTCTGGTGGTCATTGACCAAGTGGGTTGAGATATGCCCATCCAAGAAAGCGGACGCCAGGGCAGTCACAAAAGCCATATGCAAAAGGATCATTCCAAGCCATGGAATACCACGAGTCATTTGGAGTGATGGTGGTGCTCGCTTCGTGAGCCGCGTGATGCATATAGGACGGCATCTTGGAATCGACCTGAGGTATCATTGCGCCTGCCGCCCCCAAAGTGCTGGACTCGTTGAAAGAACCAATGGAACAGTAAGACTCAGACTGGTGGTGGAGGAGAGAGGAGAAGCGGATTCTCTCACTCAGTGGTTATGCAAAATGTTCCAAGAAAGAACTGTGATAAATGCAAATGATCTGCCGACATCTTCTCGGTCTCCCACACAGGAGGTCCTGTCCCCAGGCGACCTGGTACTCGTCAAGGTGATAAAAAGAAAGTGCTGGTCATCTCCACGTGGGGACGGACCTCACTGTG
This sequence comes from Stigmatopora argus, assembly GCF_051989625.1. Taxonomy (NCBI): domain Eukaryota; kingdom Metazoa; phylum Chordata; class Actinopteri; order Syngnathiformes; family Syngnathidae; genus Stigmatopora; species Stigmatopora argus. The sequence continues at coordinate 24,422,457 of NC_135388.1, read as the reverse complement.
TGATTTTGACCGCTAACTTCACCAAGTTGGCCACCACCGTCAAAGCTGATGAACGAGTGTCGGAGCTTACAACCATGATCCTGGGCTCGGATGTCCACCTCAAACACAAACACTGGTCAGTCTCCTCCAAAATCTTGATGGCTCTGTTCCCCTGGGTGGGAGCGGCAAGGAACACCCTGCGTCTGGAGACCATTAACTGCAGGTTCCGGGCCTGTGTCGGCGCGCCAGTTCGGCTGCAGCAAGGCCGAGAGGCCCAGGTCGCCGCCATGGCCCAGGTGATTGTCCAGGGCCAACCTGCTCTTGATGGAGTGGCCGCCCATCGGGGAGGTGTGTGTGCCGTGGTGGGAGACTCGTGCTGCGCCTTCATCCCTGCCGGCGCGTCCTGCTCGGTCCATGATGCCCTGCCGCTATGAGGAATATGCAGAGCGCTGTGACCGGAGATCCGGTTCCACAACGAGGATGGCTTGACTGGTTCTTCTCAGGCTCATGGACACAGACTCTTTTGAAATCCCTAGTACCGTTTGTAACTGTTATTACTCTCGCGCTTGTTATCCTAACCTGTTGTTTACCCTGCTTCTCAGTTTTGATCAAACGTACCATTAAGGCCACAGTCAAACACACCGTGATTGTTGAAACCCAGCTAATGCCAACTCGTATACACATGCAACAATCCATATCCCAATCTGACCCTGATGTTGCGCTACTGTCTGACACTGATTAACATGTCTTTCCTATTCTGAGACGCCAGACCATGAGGCAATCGTCCCAAGCGGGAGGTCAAGGGAGCAATTTTCCCTCAACTGCGTGAAGGTTTTCACCCTCTTTTGGTCGGTCTAAACTCCAGTTCGAAGTAATTTGTGAAGAATTCCGTTCAAAAGTAGCGTCGCTAACAAAAGAGGTTCTGATGTTTTTATACTCACAAGAGGAGGGAATTGTAAGATAAAATGACAGTCACTTGGCAATTGCTTGTTCATATTGTATCAGTTTTTGTAAGTATAGAAAACATCATTGTCATAAGAAACTTGCCCAGAGTTTGGTCGTTGCCATGGAGACTTGTCACTGATTAATCAGACTTTGCCCAAAGTTTGGTCGTTGTCATGGAGACCTGCCACTGATTAATCAGACTTGCCCAGAGTTTGGTCGTTGTCATAGAAACCATACTATGCCTTGTTTTCCTATATAAAGACTGACCCACTGTTCATTCAGAGAGAGTTGCAAGGACAACAGACTGTGAGCGTGTTCGCAGCTGTTTGAGCTCTCCCCCTCCATCCTGCAGTCCGGTAATAAACCTATTTCCTTTAAATTGATCTCACTCTTTCTTAACCTGTTCCTGAAGTTGTATTTTCAGATCTATCACATGGTTGTCCGTCTCCTTGAGCCCTGGGATCGGCTGCCCACCGATTCAGGGTGTCCCGTGCCCTTGCCCGGAATCAGCTGGGATAGGCTCCAGCACCCCCCGCAACCCTAATTAGGATAAAGCGGTTCAGAAAATGAGATGAGACATTCTACCCTCGTCAGGACGCTCTCCAGGGTGCCCTTGATGAGTCACTGAAGGGTGTGAGTAAGGCTATCGGAATAGACTGTTGATTTGCTGACGGCAGTGGCCTGACTCCCCACTTGGTGGCCCTCTACACAAAGTGCAGTTACCTCCTGGGTGCGGGGCTGCCGGAGACAATGCAGCTGGGCTGTGCTAGGCTCTAGGCATAGGAGTGATCCCACCATCTCCGCTGAGGTTTGTGTTTTTATTGCGGCAAAAAGGGTGACCTCAAGTGGGCAGGCCTTGTTTGTCCAATATTAGAGGAGGGCCAGACTAGCAAGGTTACTGCATCGGTTGATTGTAGAGTGCGAAAGGATAGTCAACAACTTTATTTTGTATCAATTGTGCCCAATTAGGACTCACCTGCTGGGTGCCTCTTTAAGGACCACTTTATGAACAGCTTTGGTGGAGAGTGGAAAACCGGTCTGAGCCAGTACACCATCTATTCGGGAACCATCACGAAGCAACTTCACTTTTTATATGTTTTATTGCCCACGAACACCCTTAGTTCTGGGCCTTCCTTGATTCAGAAGTCACAATACAGGTATTGACTTGTCTCCCCCCAAGATGACAGCCTGGAATCCTGCATCCCACGGACATGCCCAGACATCTACCCGGAAGTCGAGATAAACCCCTTTTCCGTAATTCCTTGACATACGAGTGCCCCAACATACGAGCCATTTGAGATACAAGTAAAATTCTGAGCAAATATTTGCCTTGGGATATGAGACAAATTTTGAGATACGAGCATACGAGACAGCCAGGTGGCCGAAACGCGAGACGGCGGTGTGGACTTGGAGGCCGCGGATGGCCATCCTTTTGGCGGGGGCCACGATGGTGGCGTGGACTTGGAGGCCGTGGACGGCCATCCTTTTGGCGGGGGCCATGACAGCGGCGTGGACTTTAAGGCCGCGGTCGGCCATCCTTTTGGCGGGGGCCACACCGGCGGCGTGGACTTGGAGACTGCAGACGACCATCGTTTTGGCCGGAGGCCAAGACAACGGCGTGGACTTGGAGGCCGCGAAGGGCTATCCTTTTGACATGGACTTGGAGGCCGCGGACGGACATCCCTTTGGCGTCGACTTGGAGGCCGAGGGCGGAGACAATGATGATGACTCTGGGGGCGATTAGCCTTCTGGCTGCCTGGTCAATACTTCCAGCAGAATTGACTCAGTGCTATGTGAGTCGTTCCGCTACCTCACTCTAACCTCTGCACGGCCTGTCCAGGACAAAACACACTGCTACTGTTTAGCGGACCTAACTGGACGACCTCTCGACAGGCCGGCTTGCCGCTTCTTTGTAGGCCGGCCAGAACGACCTCCCGAAGGGCCTGTTTGCCTCTTCTTTGCGGGCTGGCCTGGACGACCCCCTGAAGGACCTGTTTGCCGCTTCCTTGCGGGCCAGCCGGGACGACCCCTTGAAGGACCTGTTTGCTGCTTCGGGTCGACCTCACTCCTGGCGATTCATTTTTTTGTGTTTGGACAGCACATTTGCCCTCTTCCGGGCCCCCTGCCTCCCTCCCATTTGTTCGATATTGAAGTTTTGGATTTTGGGGACGTCTCGAATTCGTCCCTTAAGGGGGGGTACCGTCACATTGTGTTTGGGATTTTGGTGGGTTTGAATGTGAGTGCATGTTTTCCCCTACTCTCGTAGCCAGCTGTTTTGAGTTTATTTGATTGTGTATATAAGGAGAGTGTTTGGTGACGTCTGGCGTGGGAGTATTTCTACCATTACCTTGTGTGTCCCGTCCAGTAACTCATGTTTTTTGCCTTTAGTTGGTGTCCGTTTTTAACCTGTTTATTTTGTCACTTCTGTATTCACATTTTTTTGTCATTAAACTCCCAAGTTTTGCACCAGCAATTTTCGCCGCCTTTTTTCCTTGCACCCTGGGTTCAATTTCGCCGCACAGCCGGCTTAAAACATGACAACCGCTACATCTAGGGAACAACTTGAATGCGTCCAGGCCGTGTTGCAGAAAATGGTTTGACGCCCCGTCTTTTTTACGACATGTCTCGGCAGATCTTAAATTCTGGGTACATGTCTGAGCATGTCCGTGGGAAGGGGGGCAACACCCTTCTAGCCATAACATGCCTGACCAAACCTCGACTTCTGGGGACATGTCCGTAGTACGAGTCCCCCCACCCCATCATCACCCTCTCAGTCTAACCTTATGCCTAGGCTCCAGTCCACCAAACACCTGTCGGAAGTCTAAAGTGAAGTAAACTGCCACATCTAAGGAACCAGAATGTCTGTCAAATAAAATGTCAACATCCACCCATCATATCCAAGGAACTGTAACACCTGTCCCATCAAATTTCAACATCCATCTATCATATCTAAGGAACCGGAACACCTGGCCCATGTCAAAATCCATTGAACGCTTCAAAGGTAAGGGAAACATGACTACGTAATGTCAACATTCATCAAATGCTGCAAAGGATCATAGACATCAGTCAGTCAAAGATAAACCTCCAGCCATCACTTCAAAGGAATGAAAACACATGTAGAGCTCAAAGATCAAACCTGGGGACCACAACAAGGTCAAATGTCATCCTCAATCAACTCACACTCTTGAGTGACAAGAGGTGACTAATATATTCACTCTCATATTGTCCCAGAAAGGAGAGCATGGTGGAGTCTTTATATAGTGTAGTACATCTGTGGCCTCAGCCCACCTTAAGTTGTCAAACTGAGGGAAATTATTGCTGTTGATTTGGTACTCTACTGGATCCGATCATATCTGCATGGCATGAAGTCCCCGCGCAGATATTACCAATGCCAAGAAGGTTGTTCCAGTGGTAAAAATATATTGGGAACCACCCACGGCCAAAAAGAACGCTCCTTCTGATGGGGGAAACTGCCAGGCGTTCCCAGCAAGCCCTCAGAAAACATCTGGGTCTGCCAGGCAGGATCTTCCCCCACCATCGGTGTCAACATAGCACCCGGTGGTGATCGATCGGGTGGCCTGTAAAAAATCAAAATCAAAATCAAAAGCCTTTACTGTCATCATACACAGCTGCGTATAACAGAATTGGTGGTGCTACTCCACAAAGTGCCTTTTACCAGTATAAAAACAAAAATAAGTAATATAAAAATATAAAAAGTCACATCCTGGCAAGGTAAATTCTAAAATATTGCAAAATCTAAGATATTGCACATTGTTATTGCACACCCCGAAGTTATTGCACAGAAGGGTTTGTGTGTCGTGCTAACGCAAGTTCAGAGTCCTGATGGCTGTGAGGAAAATAACTGTCACTAAACCTATTTGTCCATGCGTTGTGAGACGTGTAGCATCTGCCACAGGTCAGCAGCTGGAACAGGTTGTGATAAGGGTGGTATGGGTCCCTAACAATGTTCCTTCCTGAGGTAGCAAGGGCTGGCAATCCAGTGAGGGCAGAGAGCAGCCGATGATCTTCTGGGCGGTGTAGATCACTCTCTACATGGCTCCTCTGTCTGCTGCCGTGCTTCCAGCGTACTGTAATGCAGTATGCCAGGATGCTCTCCACAGTGGCTCTATAGAAGGTTACCAGAAGCATAGTGTCCAAGTTGTTCCTCCTGAGTACCCTCAGGAAATGGAGTCGTTTCTGGGCCTTCTTCACCACTGCCGTGGTGTTGGTAGACCAGGAGCGCTTAGCCCGTGACATGGACCCCAGGAATTTGAAGGACTGGACCCTCTCTACGCATACTCCATTTATGAGGAGTGGGGCCAGATCTGTGCTGCATTTGAAAAACTCCAGGATTATTTATTTAGTTTTCGTGATGTTTAGTGTCAGATTGTTCACCAAACACCACAAACACAGTTTGTTGACCTCATCTATGTAGGCAGACTCATCCCCCCTGAGATGAGTCCGACCAGAGTGGTGTCATCGGCAAATTTGATGATGGAGTTAGAGTGGTGGGTACAGTCAAATGTGTACAGAGAGTACAGAAGAGGACTCAGTACACAGCCTTTGGCCCGACAACGCACTCTCTCAGCTGCAGGACTGTTTTTCCCGCACCAACTGGGAACTTTTTGTACACGACAACCTCCAGGACTACACGGACTCTGTACTTTCTTACATAAAAAACTGCATTGACAACGTCACTACAGATAAACGAATACGGGTTTTTCCTAACCAAAAACCCTGGATGACCAATGAGACACAGGCACTCATCAAATGCCGTAACTCCGCCTTTAGATCAGGGGACAAGATAAAATATAGCGTTGCCAGAGCTGAGCTGAAAAGAGGCATTAAAAAGGCCAAGGCAGCATATACCAAAAAAATTGAGGAGCACTTCACAGAAAATAACCCAAAGAAGATGTGGCAAGGAATACGACATCTTACCAACTACAATAACAATAATATGTCTGTTAATGCAGATGCCTCACTAGCGGAGAAATTGAACCGTTTCTTTGCCCGCTTTGAGACTGACAAATCAGACCCAGTCTCAACACCCCCACCACCACCCGGCAGCAATACACTGACGTTCCGGGAACAGGAAGTGAGACTGGTAATGCGGTCCGTGAACACCAGGAAGGCTGCTGGCCCAGACGGAGTACCTGGGAAGGTGCTCAAAGCCTGTGCTGACCAGCTGGCTGGAGTCTTCACAAATATTTTCAATTGTTCCCTGCAACTATCCATCATTCCATCTTGTCTGAAATCTGCCACCATCATCCCTGTCCCCAAAAAGCCAACCATTGGCAGCATGAATGATTATAGGCCTGTTGCCCTCGCGCCTGTGATCATGAAGTGCTTTGAAAAGTTGGTAGCCCGCCATATCAGGAATACAATCTCTCCCTCAATTGACCCTCACCAGTTTGCTTATAGAGCAAACAGGTCCACTGATGATGCTATTGCCATTGCTCTTCATACAGCACTGAGCCACCTGGAACACCCTGGGAACTACGTGAGGATGCTCTTCATTGACTATAGCTCAGCCTTCAATACCATAAAACCGGACATTCTGACTGACAAACTCTCCCACCTTGGACTATCCTCTTCAATCTGCTGCTGGATAAAGGACTTCTTGACCAACCGACCACAGACTGTTAGACTTGGTCCCCACCTCTCTTCCTCCATCACACTAAGCACTGGCTCCCCTCAAGGCTGTGTACTGAGTCCTCTTCTGTACTCCCTGTACACTTACGACTGTACACCCACCCACCAGTCTAACGCCATCATCAAATTCGCTGACGACACCACTGTGGTCGGACTCATCTCAGGAGGGGATGAGTCGGCTTACAGAGATGAGGTCAACAATCTGTCTTCGTGGTGCTCGGTGAACAATCTCACACTGAACACCACGAAAACTAAAGAAATAATCCTGGACTTTCGCAAACACGGCACAGATCTGGCCCCACTCCTCATAAATGGAGTATGTGTAGACAGGGTCCAGTCCTTTAAATTCCTGGGGGTCCACGTCACGGGCTAAGCGCTCCTGGTCTACCAACACCACGGCAGTGGTGAAGAAGGCTCAGACACGACTCCATTTCCTCAGGGTACTTAGGAAGAACAACTTGGGCACCAATCTTCTGAGAACCTTCTATAGAACCACTGTAGAGAGCATCCTGGCGTTCGGCATCACAGTGTGGTACGCTGGAAGCACGGCGGCAGACAAAAAGGCCATGCAGAAAGTGATTAACACTGCCCAGCGGATTTTCGGCTGCTCTCTGCCCTCACTTGAAGACATTGCCAGCCCTCGTTACCTCAGCAGAGCCAAGAACATCATAGGGGACCCTTACCACCCTGGTCACAATCTGTTCCAGCTGCTGCCCTCTGGCAGACGCTACAGGTCCCACAAAGCACGGACAAATAGGCTTAAGGACAGTTTTTTCCCCACATCCATCAGAAATCTAAACTCGCGCTAACATAACACACATTCCCCTCTGCGGTATATGAACAGATGTTTGGTTGGTGATCTGCCTCCTACTAGCTGACTGAGGAAAGGTAAGTGGAAGACAGTGAGAGGTAAGCGAGAGGTAAGCGACCTGTATCCTCAACAGCGGAATGACAATTACAAGTCCGTAACTTACACTTATTTAGGTCTTTTGCCGATTAAACGTAGCTTATGGAGAAGCACCATCAATTTCGTCACACGCAGTTTCTGCGTGTGATGACAAGTAGGCTTTGTGTTGTGATAATGACGACAGGGCCTATGTCCGATTATTATTATTATTATTATTATTGAGGGGAGCCAGTGCTCAGTGTAATGGAGGACGAGAAGTGGGGACCAAGTCTAACAGTTTGTGGATGGTTGGTTAAGAAGTTCTTAATCCAGTAGCGGATGGAAGAGGATAGTCCAAGGTGGGAGAGTTTGTCAGCCAGAATATCCAGTATTATAATGTTGAAGGCTGAGCTATAGTCAATGAAAAGCATCCTCACGTAGTTCCTATGGTGCTCCAGGTGGCTCAGTGTGTAGTGCTTTGGCGATGGCATCCTCAGTGGACGTATTTGCTCTATAAGCAAACTGGTGAGGGTCAACTGATGGAGGGATTGTATCCCTGATGTGGCGGGCGAACAACTTTTTAAAGCACTTCAGGATCACAGGCGTAAGTGCAACAGGCCTATAATCATGCAGGCTGTCAATGGTTGGCTTTTTAGGGACAGGGATAATGGTGGCAGATTTAAGGCAGGATGGGATGATGGAATGTTGTAGGGAACAATTGAAAATCTTTTCGAAAACCCCAGTCAGCTGGTCAGCACAGGCTTTGAGCACCTTCCCAGGTACTCCATCAGGGCCAGCAGCCTTCCTGGTGTTCACAGTCCGCAGTACCTGTCTCACTTAATGTTCCTGAAGCTGGGTGGTGGATGTGCTGAGACTTAATCCGATTCGTCAGTCTCAAAGCGGGCAAAGAAACGGTTCAGTTCCTCTGCTAGTGAGGCATCTGCGTTAACAGACACATTATTGTCATTGTAATTGGTAATGTGTATTCCCTGCTACCTTTTTAGGTTATTTTCTGTGAAGTGCTCCTAAATTGTCCTTGTATATGCTGCCTTGGTCTTTTTAATGCCTCTTCAGGTCTGCTCTGGCAGCTCTGTATTGCAACTTTTTCCGTGACCTGAAGGCGGTGTTACGGCATTTGATGAGTGCCTGTGTCTCACTGCTCATCCAGGGTTTTTGGTTAGGAAAAACCCGGATACGTTTATTAACAGTGACAGTGTCTGTGCAGTTTTTGATGTAGGAATGTACAGTGTCCGTGTACTCCTGGAGGTTGTGGTGTTCAAAAAGTTCCCAAATGATGCGGGAAAAACAGTCCTGCAGCTGAGAAAGGGCGTCCTCAGGCCATGTTTTTATTATCTTTATTTGTGGCCTGGTTGGCCTCCGGAGTGGAGTGCATGAGGGGGTGAGGGACAGGAAGAGATGGTCGGATCCAGCAAGGTGAGGGGGGTTGTAGCTCTATAAGCATGTTTGATATTAGAATAAAGATGTTGAGTTGAATCTCCTCTGGTGTGACACTTCACATACTGGATAAACTTAGGCAGAACAGTCTTTAAACATGCTTTATTGAAGTCACCGGCAACAGTAAAGACTCCATCGGGGTGGTCAAGCTGCTGTTTGTTTACAGTCGCTAGCAGGAGGCCAAGTGCCGTGCTAACGTCATCACCTGGTGGGCTGTAAACAGCCATTACAATGACAATCGTTAGCTCTCTAGGTACAGTTGTGGTCAAAAATTTACATACACTTGTGAAGAACATAATGTCATGGCTCTCTTGAGTTTCCAGTTAGTTCTACAACTCTGATTTTTCTCTGATAGAGTGATTGGAACAGATATTTCTTTGTCACAAAAAACATTCTTGAAGTTTGGTTCTTTTATGACTTTATTATGGTTGAACAGAAAAAAGTGATCAAATCTGCTGGGTCAAAAATATACATACAGCAGCGCTAACATTTGGTAACATGTCCCTTGGCCATTTTCACTTCACCACTCCTCTTGACAGAATTGGTCGGGTTCAGTTAAATTTGGTGGCTTTCTGACATGGACTTGTTTCTTTAGCATTGTCCACAAGTTCTCAATGGGGTTTAAGTCAGGACTTTGGGAAGGCCATTCGAAAACCTTAATTCTAGCCTGATTTAGCCATTCCATTACCACTTTTAATGTGTGTTTGGGGTCATTATCCTGTTGGAATACCCAACAGCGCCCAAGACCCAATCTTCGGGCTGATGACTTTAGGTTATCTTGAAAAATTTGAAGGTAATCCTCCTTCTTCATTATCCCATTTACTCTCTGTAAAGCACCCACAGCATAATACTACAACCACCGTGCTTGACGGTAGGCATGGTGTACTTGGGGTTAAAGGCCTCACCTTTTCTCTTACAAACATATTGCGGGGCGAGCATTGTGGCCAAACAGCTCAATATTTGTTTCGTCTGACCACAGAACTTTCCTCCAGAAGGTCTTATCTTTGTCCATGTGATCAGCAGCAAACTTCAGTCGAGCCTTAAGGTGCCGCTTTTGGAGCAAGGGCTTCCTTCTTGCACAGCCTCTCAGTCCATGCAGATGCAAAACACGCTTGACTGTGGACACTGACACCTGTGTTCCAGCAGCTTCTAATTCTTGGCAGATCTGCTTTTTGGTGATTCTCGGTTGAATCCTCACCCTCCTGACCAATTTTCTCTCAGCAGCAGGTGATAGCTTGCGTTTTCTTCCTGATCGTGGCAGTGACAAAACATTGCCATGCACTTTATACTTGCAAACAATTGTTTGCACTGTTGCTCTTGGGACCCACAGGTGCTTTGAAATGGCTCCAAGTGACTTTCCTGACTTGTTCAAGTCAAGGATTCGCTTTTTCAGATCCATGCTGAGCTCCTTTGACTTTCCCATTGTAGTGTTTGTGGGCGTTTGCATCCAATGAGACCTATTTAAATGGCCTCAGAGAAGTCACCAGCTGTAGTCATTCATAATCACTCACAAGAAGTTAAGAGGCCATGCTATGAAGCTCATTTCACTGACACAACTTTCTAAGTCACCAAAATTGCTAATTTGTGTTGCTGTATGTATATTTTTGAGATTTGAACACTTGTTCTGTTAACCCATAATAAAGTCATAAAATAACCAAACTTCATGAATGTTTTTGTGACAAAGAAGTATCTGTTCCAATCACTCTATCAGAGAAAAATCAAAGTTGTAGAAAGAACTGGAAACTCAAGAGAGCCATGACATTATGTTCTTCACAAGTGTATGTAAACTTTTGACCACAACTGTAGATAGAAGGGCCTGTACCGAACTGCCAAGAGCTCTAAATCAGGGGAACAGTGAGTGTTAATGATCCTACTGTTGCAGCACCAGTCGTTGTGTATGTACACGCAAAAGACCCCCCCTTTCTTTTTCCGATTCTGTTGTTCGATCCTGCTGGTGTAGCGTGTGGCTAGCTAGCGATACCGCGGCGTCGGGGATTTGCGGGTGTAGCCACGTTTCCGAGATGATAATAATGTTGCAGTTCCTGACAAAGCTGTTGGTAGCAAGCTGAAGTTCCTAATCATCCATTTTGTGGGTGAAGGATCTGGCGTTGGTCAAGAAGATACTCGGAAGCGGTGCGCTGTGTGGTTGTTTCCTTAGCTTAGCAGCTAGGCCCGCCTGGCCTCCCTGCTTTTGCTTTCTTTCCTTTCGCCACCTCCGTCATACTCTGAGTGGAATGACAATCCACGGAGATCCCGATGGTCTCGAGATGTCCTCTGGGATATTGTAGGTTTGTTGGTAATCTGTTGTGATGGATATATCGCATCTCCTACCGAGAGTAATTAAATCCTGGCGACTGTAGAAAAAGATTGCCTTGCAGATGTTCGTATATAACGATAAGAACAAAACACCAAACTGGAGAGCAAAGAGGCGCTGCACCCGTGCGGGCCGCCATCTTGGATCAACAGACTTTACCTGTTGCAAAGGGTCAGTGAACTTTGTCTGAAGTGTCAAAAACAGCTGTTTGTATGAAGAAAATATATGTCGATAATTAAAGAAAATTATTTTCTAGTGAAAGATCAAATATTTTAAAGACAAATTGTGAAGCTTTTCACAATCATCCAAGTCCAACTTTGTGCTGTGTCCATGTGTGCTTAAATAACAACAAGAAATAATTTTATTTCATATGTTAATTTTCCTAGTCAAGTTGACCCAACACCCACAGCATTTACCTGAAGCACATATCCTCGAATGTAGTCCTCTAATGTCCAATCAAATGCATTGAGAATTTTGATAACATCATCTTCTTTGAGAACGGAAAAAAGGCGATCCGAAAGGATCTTCAGGCGCACTGGAATTGCATGGGTTCCATAAAGCATCAGGCTGCAGATGTCGAACACCACATCAGAATGTACCATCTCTACCTGGCTCTTGTGATACATGTGGTGTAGCTTCAATTTACTCAGAGCTAGAACATATGGAAAACATTTTGGATTACTTAATGCATTGAAAAAATATTACAATAACAGTGGTAAATGTAAAAAAGTGGTTTTGAACAAAAGTTGTTTTATTTTTGTTTTCTTATTACTAGTAGTTCTTTTGTAAACTAAGTAAGAAGGAGAACAGGGTAAAAGAAAAGAAAAGGAGGAGGACACGTTTAAAGAGAATTTGTGAATAAAGAGTGATTTCTAGGTATTTAAATTATTGGACTACATTGATTGTTTTAACTTGGGATCACTGCCAACTGGTACTCTTTTTGAGAAGTACATACAGAGAGTCTTAGATATGTTTAAATACAGTTGGAATTTTTCAAGTCAGTTTTACACGCTTGTCATAGCATGTTTTTTGACTTTCGCATGGATAGATAGAACAGCACCATCGGTGTCCAATTTCCAGGTGAAAATGAAAGGACAACATCTTGGGAGATCATTTATGAAAAGACTGAAGAGCAGTGGCTTTACGACTGACCCCTGAGATACCCCAAGACTGTTATTCTGTGGTGTGGATTTAGTGTTTCCTGACACACTGTGATCTTACAGATATGTATGATTCAATCCAATTTAACGTACTTAGTGAGAAATTAAAACTAGACAATTTGGTCAGCCATATTTGGTGGTTGATGGTGTCAAATGCTTTTCAATGACACTGCCTTTATCTCTCTGTGATTTGATGTTTTCCAGAAAGAAGCAAACCAGCGTCTCAGCCAAATTGCAGCCTGTTCAGGGTGTATGGACTGCTATGAATGTGATCCATTATTTGTCCCGCCACTATGTTTTCCAAGATTTTTGAGACTGTCTGTCATTGTTGGCTATTGCAGCGTTACCTGATTTAAAGACCGCAGTTATGACAGAGCACTTCTAGGGTTCAGGAAAGAGACTCGTTTCTGGATTTATTTATAATGGTACGTAATGGTGCTATGAGAAATTCTTTGTGATATTTTAGAAATGTGACATCCATATTAAATCCATATTTTGCTTTGGAGCTTTTGAGCAGACAGGACAGAGCTTTCTCAATTTATGACTGCAAATCTATGTGTAGATTAAGAATGGGTTTATAATTGTTCAGTGGTGTTGGTGGGTGATAATCTATCTGAGGGATGTTGTTAGGTGTCAGTTCTTTAACGAAGTCTATAAAAGAATCATTTAAAGTTGTAGGCAATGTCCCTTGGATCATGGATGATTTTCTCCTTCAACTATAATTCCTTTATATCTATGTGCTTTAAACTATTTCGTGGCAGTTTTTTTTTCTCCCAGATCTCTGTGGTATTTCCTTTCACATTACTAATTTTGTTTGTAAAAATTGATTTTGGAGATTGAATTTCTTTTTTTACTTTATTTCTTAGAGATGTAAATGTCTATCTGCCATGAACCCTTTCGTGCTATTTTAAGAGCATAGTCTCCTTTTTATTCATTAGTGCCTGTATGGCTTCATTTAACCATGTGAGTAGGTAAATTCTTTTTTTCATGGTTTTGCTTAAATTTTTCTTGTAATTGCAGACACTGTGTCTTGGATAACAGTCATCAAAATATTACAGCGGTCATTTGCATGCAGATATCTCATCTAATTTTCTGAACCGCTTTATCCTCCATAGAGTCACACCAATACCTAGGGGAAAATTAGTGTGTCCAATCAGCCTACTGTGCATCTTTTTGGAATGTGGGACGAAAGCTGAGTACCCAGAAAAAACCCATGCAGGAGAGAACACGCAAACTCCACACAGGTGGACCGACCTGGATTTGAACTCAGGTCTCCCACTGTGAGGCCGACACGCTAACCACTCTGCCGCCAGGCCACCCTTATGGCTTACATCACCTGGTATTCCCAGGTAGTCTCCCATCCAAGTACTAACCAGACCCTGCTAAGGTTATGAGATCAGAGGGTTTTTTCAGGATAGTATGGCCGTAAGCCCCTTTGATAAGTTGTGTAAAGTTAAAATTATCGTATTTTCACATCTATAGGGCGCACTTAAAAGTCTAAACGAGTGATCAACACTGCCCAGAAGATAATCGACTGCTCTCTTGCACTCTGCCCTCACTGGATGACATTGCCAGCCCTCGCTACCTCAGGAAGGAACATTGTTAGGGACCCATACCACCCTGGTCACAACCTGTTCAAGCTGCTGCCCTCTGGCATACGCTACAGGTCTCACAACGCATGGACAAATAGGTTTAGTGACAGTTTTTTCCCCACAGCCATCAGGACTCTGAACTTGCGTTAGCACGACACACAAACCCTTCTGTGCAATAACTTCGGGGTGTGCAATAACAATGTGCAATATCTTAGATTTTGCAATATTTTAGAATTTACCTTGCTAGGATGTGACTTTTTATATTTTTATATTACTTATTTTTGTTTTTATACTGGGTGTTGGGTTAATTCTGGGATGTTACTATATGTTCATTTGGAATTAATGGAATAAAGCTGAAAGGAAGTTTTATTTGCATGTGCAAATTTATAATATAGGGGGGAATGTTGGGGTAATCATTATTATAAATGTGTTTGCAATGAATATAAAGCCTTATAATATACATGCTTACTATATTAATCAATATATTTGCTTATTAGGAATAGTAATGCTCATCCTAAATGTGTAACTATATTAAACAATATAGTTATATGTGTTGATCGCCTACGCCAAGGTCGAGAGATACGAGTTCGAAAGGACATAAAACAATCCACTGAGTTCTTGCTCCGGGGACTGATTACTGGAAGATACGCGTCGACCCCTTCCCCAGATGCGAGTTCAACAGGGAAGATCGGTGAAGGACGCTTAAATTGTTGTTGGCTCAACGGATGGCTATCAAGCATATTGTTTTAATTTGTGACGCTAGGTTGACGCTTGGGTTGCTTGATTATGGAATTGTTTTGTTTCTTGCTTACGCAAATGGAATTGTTTTGTTTCTTGCTTACGCAAATGGAATCAATAACCTTGTAATTGTTTTGATTTGAAGCCTTAAATGGGCAGGACATAATGCCGTTCTTTAGAATAATCTTGGGTGGGGCGAGCTGCCGGATGTATTCTCTTCTTGCAAGAATTAAATGGGATGTGACTACAGATGCCTTTTTTATTGAAAGCTGAATTGGAAAAACCTAAGGATAAACCTACAATTGGATGAACCTAACACTGGGAAAAGGCACTTTGTGGAGTAGCACCACCAATTCCGCATTCGCATTTATTTTTTGGATTTAATCAGGAATGTCTTTCGAGGTGATAGAAAATCTGTTTAGCAAAGATTGATTTGGTAAAAGCTTTGGAATTGGGACTAGAGCAAGATAGCCATTTTTTGACCAAATTTGTGGATTTCAAAGGGCTCTTAATTAAAGAGGACTAGTTTTTGGAGGATAAAAGGATATTAATACTGTTTTTGAATGGTTGGATTGTTCAAAATACTTTAATATGGGAGATTGGCTGGTTAAAGAAAAATGAATGGAATTTTGTTTTTTACAATATTATGGCATTTTGGTGACAAATTGTGGGTCCTTTATTAAGCATTGAAAATTGTAATTAGGAAATGCCTAGTAAAAGGTTGATTTCTCTAATTTAATTATTGTAGATTTTTCTTGTGGTAATAGAGAGCTATAGGAAATAGCTCTTATCTTAAGTAAACATAGTATGGGGTGATTTACAAATTATGTCTTAGGTATGAAGAGTTATTTGGTTGTTAAAGAGATCAGACATGAAATTAACAAGGCAGAAATGGCATGAGAAATTTTGTGGCATTCGTCCAAATTATTAGGTAAATTGAACCTGGCTGGGGTAGATAAGATAATTGATTTAGGATAGGCATAGTTTCCCTAGAAGAAACATGGAGCGTCTTTAAGTGCACAAAAGACTTTCCCTGTTTGGCCTGAAGGGGGAATATGCTTTGGTATTCGTCATATTGATGACTATTGGGACGTTACTGTCTATTACTTTAGGGGCATACAAATTAAGAATTTAGCCAAAACTTACTGCATTGCAATTATGGGGTTAATACACCTAAATGTTACGGTAATAACGATTGGCAATAACAAGCTTAGATAAAGGGGAATATCTACAACAAATTCTGGTGGAGCCTTTCGTGGTGTGAAACAAGTGATGAAATAATGTCTATGTTTAGAAAATAACATCTCCAAATTATAAAATATCAACCTTTGAGAAATGCCTTAAGTAGATGGGTTGACTAGAATGGGCAAAATTCGATAGCGTTGAAAGGGGGTGTAACTTAATGCAGAACATGGAGATAAATTATTTACAAACGGTTAAAATACTTAAAGGGGGGGTGTGTGTGTTTCAATGTGTTACAACTTTTCCGTTATTGCATTATTGGCGAATCGATAGTTAATCACAGCCATTCGCATGGCAGTCCACATGCTGACTGACTGGGGTAAGGGGCAGTGGCAATTGAACAAATTTCTATTTTTAGATATGTGGCACGCGAATCTAATACATTAATTACCTAGTTTCTTCAGGCATCAACCTTGCGGTTCGAGGATCTACTAATGCGGGGTGGATCCAGACCTTCCGGAGTGTGGAGTATTCCTGGTGTCCTCAAAAAAAATTCGTAGGTTTTCTCCGGGTACTCCAGTTTTACTCCAACAAACCAAAATTATGGATGATTGGGGGAGCACTCTAAATTCCTTGATTATGAGTGCGAGCGTGGATGAGTGTCTGTCTTTTGTGTTTTAATTGGCTAGCCACCAAGATATATCAATATTCTAATATCAAGGTGGAAGATTTCTGAAATCGCTGATAAGCCTTTCGAGGACGGCGGTGGCAGAGTAGGACAGAAACAAAAAGAGAAGAATTTCGCCAAATGAAATTTTTTGATTTCCGCAATGGGAAATTTGGGAACCTGGGGGACTAAACAAAAACAAAAGACTAATCTAGGAGGGCTGCCATTTTGAGTCATGGGGGATTTCATGCCTCAAAGAGGGGGAGGTTATAGATTCAATCTATATGCAGATATATGGACAAAACACGGGTGATTCCCCCTTATGTCAAGCTACAAAAGCTACATATCCATTTCAAAGGATACATATGGATTTTATAGAGAATATGTGTGGTACATAACAGTCCTAAAACAGATTGGGGAAACCTTGTTGCAGAAATTGGTCTAGATTGGCAAGCTTGGATGACACACGAAAAACCATCAGGCCTTTGATAAAATTAACCCATACGGTGGGGGCATTACAAATCATTATTCAGACTGACAAATTAACTTGTGGATCCTTGTCTGACGTTTTTCCTAAGTCCATGGGCAGGTGGAGAAGACCCTTTTTACAAAATTCTACATTTGTGTCTCAACAACAATGACCATGTCTATGGAGACGGTAAGACAATCGTCAGAGATGGAAACACCCGGATCTGCCATAGTAAAATTAAAATCTGAGATGACCAGAGATGATGAATTCATTTCCGCAACAGGTAGTTCCCAAATGGGAGGCGGTAAGAAATAATTGGTTATTGTTGATGGAAAATGCAGCTATTATAAATCAAACCTGTATAACATGTATGGGGCCGACCTCTCTTAAGAGTAGTACCCGCACAAATTACCCCTGATTGTGTAAAGGAGAAGATGTAAGCCAAAGTGTGAGAATTGAAATAATGTATACCCTGTTCCAAGAGCAAAGGACAAAGCTAACTTTTCCACACATGTTGTGTTTGATCATTTTACCTGCTTAAACCTTACAGGGCATGGTCTAAAGCTGGAGGCGATAAATGAGACGTGGTGTGCCCACATCCTAAAACCGACTACACCCTGATACCACGTTCTGACCTATGATGGTGGTGGGGTGGAAATAAATTATACGACTCCTGCTGAAACGCGGCAGGACTTTGTGCCTTGGGGTCACTGCTTTTACCAGTGTCTGTTTTCCATCTACAGTGGAGGAGATGCAATTGGCTGAAATCCAGTATGATGGTGGGTCCCTCCCGACGGCGTCGATCGGTATGGAGAGAGGGAGATCCAACATACATTGATGCGATTGGCACCCCCGGGGCGTACCAGATGAGTATAAGTTGGCTAATCAGGTCGCAGCAGGTTGGGAGTCTATTTTTCTTTTAAGTACCCCAAAACAAAAATGTGATAAATTACCTGCATTACAATGTCCAAAACCTTGGAAATTATACTGAACAGGGATTTGTGGCGATAAAGGAACAACTGGCAGCCACTAGTCTGATGGTGTTCCAGGATCGTGCAGCAGTTGAAATGCTTCTTGAAGGAGCAGGGGGCGTATGCAATGTTTGAAAATGTTGCACTCAACAACACGTCCCCCACTGGGTCCCACACCAGGGCCAACGATGGCCTGCAGACCCTAAACCGCAAGATGAAAAAGCATCCTGGAGTTGAATTATCCGCTTGACAGATTTTTGGGATAAGGCCTTCGTACTAATAATGATTTGGCCTAATCTGTGGCATTTTCCGTAGCCATTTTTGCTACAATTTTGACATTATGTGGGTGTTGTGTTATTCCCTGCTTAAGATCTTGATAAGCCGACTTATAACCACTGCGATTGCCCCTAAAAATTCTAAATTGCATGAATTATATCCTCTGCTGATGAAACGTACTGAGGGGAGCAGTGAATTCCAGGAGCATGGTAATTCCGAGAATGAATTGGGCGAAAATGATTTTGTTTTTTTGCTTTTCAGACCAGCCGAACGAGTAGGGCCTAAGCGGGTAAAATTAAAGCAACCAACGGAGATATCCCTCTCTTCTTGGATTTGCCATAAAATGAATAACAAACATATAATAAAAAGGGGGAAATGTTGGATTTATTATGGGATGTTTCTATATGTTTTGTAAGCATTTTTAATAAGTAATAAGGCTATGATATATTATAGATGTATGCATTTTAATTACTTTTGTATAAGAGTGTCTTTAATTTGAGACTGAGACAAACTCGAGGTCACCCTGCTGGCTCCAGCTTGTTGACATAACACCTCACCCTCCAAGGACTGTTACTGGGAGATAGACCTCGCAACCCAGACACCCAGATGCAAGTTCGCAATGATCTACGAAGGACTCATAAATTGTTTTGTCTGGGACGCCGGCAGTTTACCTTATAAAGAAATTATTATGCTCTACTGCAAATTCTTACGCAGGTGTTTTGGTTTCAATCTAATAATGGCAATTGTTTTGAATCAGATTACATTGAAATGTTTTCAGTTATGTGCGACTAAATACAGAGAAGAGGAGACTGCACGTCAGAAATGCTCAGGAACGAAGGCGCATTATGAGTGTGGCTCCTTGCAAGTTGTAACCAGATATGTGAAAGATATCTTCCAATTTTAATTAAATATTACTAATAATGATTAATCATTATTCCAACAATGATCATCCCCTACTTCCCCTGTCCACCAACTACAACTCCCGGTGCCAAGGAAGGGCAAAGAGCACCACAAAATAAAATACACATCCTGGCTTTCACCTCTTCAACTTGCTGCCCTCTGACAGGATCTACAGGACCATACAGGCCAAAACAATCAACCTCAGGGACAGTTTCTTCCCAAGAGTCGTCACCATACTCAACTCGAGTGTTGCACCGAGGACATAATCTAGACAAGTGGTTCTCAACCTTGTTGGAGCTACCGAACCCCACCATCTTTATATGCGCCTTCACCGAACCCCACCTGTTTCATATGCACATTCACCGAACCCAACTTTAGTGAGAAATAAACTTTAGACTAAACTTTTTTCAAATTCAAGATATATAAATTCCTCGGAGACCTCATTGGCCAAGCAATGCCACGTGATCATCTGCAGCCAGTGATGGTCAAGCTGGGCATGCTTTCGTGAATAGCAGTGGTGGACCGTCAGGGCCTGCAAGGCCTTCTCTGCTGGCCTAAAAATATCTGAATCACAGACTGATGTTAATAATGTTTTGTTTATGAATACTTATTAAATAATTCCAAATTGTCTGTCAGCTTCCTCTCATTGCTTTTACCCTGGTTGCGCTGCCCCCAGATGTGTTTTCATATTTAAGCATCTAACCAATCACACTTCAGCCATTATTTGTTGCCAGGGTCAGAAATCTGCCTTAAGGCCTTCACAATCAGTTCTGCAGGCTCTGCTGCATAAAACAAGCGTCGATAAATCTGTTGCTTTAACCAATCAGATTTCGAGTTGGCGACACCACAATGCCTTCTCGCAGGCGTAGGGATATGTCATTGCCTTCTAGCAGGCGTAGGGATACGTCATCGCTTTTACCAACTATGATTGGGTAGTGATAGCGTGGACTAGCCAGAGCTACTAAACTGTATCTGGAGCGAGCTGCACAAGCAAATATATTGTCATACCTGTCAACCTCTGCCGATAACTGCCCTTATAAATGATTAATGATTCCCCTTACAAACACTGTACGACTCGTACGGTGTTTGTAAGGTTTTTGGGGGGTTAGTAAGGGGAATCATAATCATTTATAAGGACAGTTATCGGCAGAGGTTGACAGGTATGTATTGTTGTGTTGATTTAATAGCGGTTTTGTCAACCCGCAATGGCTGAAGGAGGAGAGAAATTGATTTGTTTGCAGATTTACTGTCAAAGCCATTTTCTAGACAGACTTTTCAAGAAAAGCTGGACATCATTAAGAAAGGTCGGACAACTATGAGGCAAGAAAGGTCGGACAACTATGAAGCAAGCAAGCCTGTCACAACCGGGAAGGAATATTTTCAGCACTAAATTGAATAAAAACGTATGCCAGAAATACGACAGGACAGGCTCGACTTTCAGCATTAGCTTCGATGGTGATAGAAAAGAAGGAGGAAAGAAAGGAGGATGGATTTTGTGTACAGGTAAAAGGATTTTTGGTGAGTAAAACATGGCTATATTCCTAAATAATATTTCAATTGTATGAGGTTATTATTGATGTTTTTTATGTGTTGCCGCTGTAGCTGCAGTAGAGGTTTTATAGCCATAAAATAGTTTTTGAGGGTTGGATTGATTCAGGAAGCTGAAGGCGTCGTTAGGAAATTCACGGACCGCCGCTGGTGAATAGACAGGATGAGTTGATGTTTCTTGATCTCTGAGGCTCGACCGAACACAGGTTAAGAACTAAACTTGTGAAAGAGATCTTGATCTCAACGGGTTCTGGTTAAATAAAGATTAAATAAAAATGAAATTATTGTCAGTAGCAGTTTATCGTCCTGAAATTATGCTAAATAAATTATCTGTAGTTGTGTTCAGTTTTTTGAAAATACTTCTCTAATCTTTTAGATTTGGATGAAGCGGAAGAAAATGAGATGAGAGATCTTTTAGATTTAACTTTAACACATTTTTAACTAATATAATCAAGAGCCATCAATATATCATTATATTTCAAAGCTTTCAAAGATCCATTGAGTTGAATGATTTCAGCTCTCACCATGTGCGACCCAGCCATGCATGCAGTTTTCACACTGCCGTTGTTTCATCCTGCCAGGTTTAAAGTTTTCACAGTTGCAATTCAACAAAGTGCAACAGATAGCCTACCAAAACAATGTCAAAATGTTAATATTCAGTATTTTTAATTTTCATGTGATGAGTAAACACAAAAGTAACACAGAGCAATGAAATTCTTGATTTGCTAGTCTTTCTGCACTTGTAAAAAGAATATAAAAATGAAAGAAATAGGCTGCCCGGTAGGGAAGTGCTTAGCGCATCGGCTTCAAAGTTCTGGGGTCGAGGGTTCCGCGCACACACTCGTACACAACACAAACCTCACCTCATCGCATCTAATTTTCTGAACCGTTTCATGCTCATTCGGGTCATGGGGGGTGCTGGAGCCTATCGCAGCTGACTCCGGGCCACAGGCGGGGGACACCCTGAATCGGTGCCCAGCCGATTGCAGGGGACAAGGAGACGGACAGTTGTGTTAGCAGACAGGTTCTCCCTGATCATAATACTGTAATGTGGGATGAAAGGGTTTATGGAAATAGGGCTTAAAATATCACTTTTATTCCTTTTTTGAACTGGTTTTATAGAGCTTTCTTTTAATTAATTTTACCTTGCAATGACACCAAAAAATCTATGACTCTTTTCATGTATTT